>NC_133666.1:494821765-495121765 GCF_037893015.1 Macrotis lagotis
ATTTGTATAATAAATTATTGTATATTGTAAAATTGCCAGACATCCTCTAGACATGAACTTTTACCTATTATCTTCTTCCACACCCACCCATATTCTTCAGTTGTGCAAAAAGATCTTTATTTCTGACTGTAAAAATTGTTTCTCCTAATTTAAACACACATTCTTCCTGAGAAGAAAGAGAGAAATATATCTGGGAACTTGGACTCCAAGTTCAGAATTAATATAACTGTTTTAGCAGGCATTTTCCTTGAAACGTGTTACAATGGCATTGGTTTTGTTCTAGAACTAAAACCAAAGCTTTTACTTTTCACTTTTTATGTGACATTCAAATCTTATTCTTTCCTAAAAGTTATACTTACTTAAAAGATATAATTACTGCTTTGAGGTAATTTGAAAGATTGTCTGTTCCTTGAGGGCAGGGACTATTTCATTTTTGCCTTTTTATATCTAGTACCTAGTACATGTCCAAAGTATAGTAGGTATGGATATACTTGTTGAATAGATTGATGATGGCCAACTACCTGGTGGTGCTTTAGATAAAATTAAAAAAGAAAACCCTAAAACAGAAAAGAATAAAAGTATCTCTAAACCTCCTTAATTTATTATTTATGCTAAATTATTTGAAAAAAAATAAGTTGATTTCTATTTTAAAAGTTTAGTCTCCCCTCTACCCATTCTTCTTGTCTTTGGGTATGAAGGAACACATATTTTCAAAGTGTTTTGGGTACCACAGTCTAAGACTTCTTCCATCCTTCTAGCCACAAAACTCTTGTCTCTTGCTTCACTTAAGGATGCAAATGAAGACTGAAATCCATGAGCCTGCTAAATTACACTTCTCCAGGTGCCCCAGGCATCCTGGGTCTACAGTCTTTGTCAGCCTGATCTCTGGTGCTCTCAATAATGCAGCAAGATTTTGCTCCACCAAAGTGTCACCTGTCTAGGTGAGTTGTGCCAGTGTCTATCTGAAGTGACAGCCATCTTTGAGTACCAGCGTCTTTAACTGACTTCTCTTTCATCATTCATGTTGGAGAGAGAACATTTTCGACAAGATTGTTTCCTCCCTCTTCACCACCCCCACCCCACTTCCTTTTCTTGCCCCAACTCCTTCATCCTTTCCTCCTCTTTGTGAGAGTACCTGATCAAAACATTATTACTGACAAAGATTTCTCTCTCCAAATTAAATTAGCCCAACTAGCCCAGGAATTTTCAGAAAGAAAGAATGGTGAAATACTGATGTTCGAAGTTAATGAATCTGGTAACAGAGAGAACATTATTGATACTGGATAATATGATCTAACAGCTTTCCTTCTTCTCATCTTCCTTGTAAAGAATGTATAGAAGTCAGTTATGTGGCATGATTCTAACATCTGTCCTAGCCCATAATGGTAATTTGTATAAGTAATGGAAACAGGTTAAATACTTCCATTCTAATGTTGCCAGCAGGGATGAAAATGAACATTTCAATGAAATAATCTCGACAGAGCAGAGAGGGGAGGGTGCATGGACTGATTCATCTCTAGCTCCCTTTGGTGATCGGAACACTAATGAGAAGGCTTGGATGTATAGTTTATCAGATAGAAGAGGAAGAGCAAGTAAATCTTTCAGATTAGAATCACTGCAAAAATATGCTGGCATGCAAGATGCCTTGGTCTTCTGTTGCAAACCTTGGCTAATAATTTCTTCAGTTCATTCTAGGAGTGAGAGGACAGAGAAAATGGTGAGAAAAAGGGTGAGGGGGTATTTTTGTTGCTCTGTAATGGGCTGCCTGTGAGGGTTATCTTCAGCTGGCTGAAACCACAGAGGTGTTTTATATCTCTTACCACTTTTGCATTAAAATACAAAGGAGTAGGAGCACTTGCATTTTCTCTTTTCTTCTATATAATTATAAATAAATCCTATCTTCCTGTTAGAACGGATCTGTGATTGCCTGAAACACTCTTATTTTCCTTAGTAGCTAATGTAAAGACTAGCCATTTTATTTGAGCTCTTGTCACTATAAACATAAATTAAAAAAAAATTTCATAGAATTCTCATTGTACAATCTTCACTACTATGTTTCACCATACTTCCTAGGAAGCTATCTAGTTGTTTAGCAGAAGGAATATTGGCCTTGTTATTCTCTGTAGTACATGACCTTTAATATTCATTTTCCAACTTAATCAGTTTTGGTTTGAGGATATTTTAAAATGTGAATCATTTCAGATATTTTCTTATGAAACTATAATATAGTATTTTATCTTTATCCATATCTAAAAATGGACTGAAATTCACAATTCCCTTTTCTCTCCAACCCAATATATATATGGAAAAATACCTTAAGATAAAATTTAAAAATTCAGTCAGTCATATCAGCATTTTTCTCTGTAGCATTTAACATCTGGATATTTCCAGATAGTTAGATATTAGGTATTGCATAGACTGAACATCTGGTTGATTGAGTGAATTTCCACTTTTCATCTGGATGCTTTGGCATCATGTAGAAACATATAGTGAGCACATGGTACTCTGTGGGACTGTATATTTTGAATAACCATTATATTTTTTTGCTGGCTTAGGAGCCTCCATATTAAATGCTGTACTTTTTAAAGGTTATAGTATTCAAGGGGCAGATGCCCTAGTTCATTATTATAGAGGAGTGTGCAATTTTAAGGACCTAATAGAAGAGATGATGTTAATACCTAGCAAATATCTAAGCTTTAGCAGCTATAGTAACACTCACCTGTTATGGACTATTACATGGTGACGGTTCACACAAACACCTTCTTTATTTTGCACATAATTGGGGTACAGATTAAGATTCAGGTTCGGGGGGGAATAAAAATCTAATTGCTCAGAGCCAGTGTTGTTAAAGCTCAAGGGAATTTGGAACTTTACCACATTTAGCCATTAAAAACAAATACAGCTGTCACTTCTTGCTACTCTTGAAATGATTGTTGAATACAGAAAATCAAAATCATGCTTTCTTTAAAGAAAGATTGCTTTTTAAAATTGCCTTTGAAATTGAAAAATAAAATTTTACTAATTTTACATCTAAAGTTCCAATGTTTGCTTCATTATAATTAAAAAATTGAAGATAGTTTCTGTATGTGTATATGTATATATATATATATATATATATATATATATATATATGTATGTAAAATCAGACAACAGATGTGTATTTACAGTGTAAATCCTCTCACTGCAAATGTGATTATGTACTCTACCCCAAACATGGACCATATATATCGCCTTGTGTCCACTTACATTAGAATGCAGAGCTTTTTATGCTGCTCGAAGATGACAGCACATCTTCAGGGAGACATTGGCATCCAGAAGGCACATTTTATGGGCAAAAATATTAACAAGGTTTAATAAAAAACAACCCAACCGCAATATAAAGCTTTTTTCTCCTCTTCTTTCCCCCAATTCCCCATTTATATAGAATAAGGCATTATAGAGCATTTGTAAATGTGTACATGCTTGTGTTTGTATATGTGTATAAGTGTGTTTTTTCTTTATATACCCACAAAATAAGATTGGCAGCATAATGTTACTGTACTGGTGGTGGTGTTTACTTGTTCAGATGGCTTTTTCACTGTAGGACATACTGTACATGTTAACAGTCACATTTTGCAGCATTGTGTTAGGCTCAGGAAGTGCACGGGGGAGTGAAAGGAGGCTGTTTTGACACAAAAAAATGGCAGAAATCATGATTTGTAGTCTTTGTTTTATTTGATGGAGGAAAATGTCATTTATCGTTCTGAGTAACTGTGAAAGAAAATTTCACATTTAAAAGTCACCATAGTTTACTCATTCATCCAAATTTCCAGGGATAGGCTAAGGTTGAGGTGTGGCTAAGAAAATTTCATATTTAAGATTCCCATAGTTTACTCATTCATCCAGATTTCCAGGGGCAGGTTCAGGTTGAGCTTGGTGTAAGAAATTGGAGGTGCTTACAGGAGGAGTGGTGGGGATTTCAGGAAACAGAAAATGCAAATACTTTGATTATATTTTAGCATTTCAGTGTCATCCCCCCCCCCAAATCTTTTAGAATATAAAATCTTGTTCACCTTGTGAAATATTATGATCTCCCCATTGCCAGCACCATTATATTCCTGCATATACTATACAGCATTATAGTTCATTTGTACCAATATAAACTAGAGAAGTTTTTAAAAAAAATGAATGACTATGGCAGTGAAAAAATGATTCTCACAAATAAATTCATCTTTTATAGAAATTGCATCTATATGTGTGCTCTGTGTGTATGTATTTATGTACCTACCTAGCAATGTGATAAAAGGGGAAAACCACATACCAATGCACATCAACACAGTTGGAATCATCCCTTGAAAACTCTTGCAAGTTTTTATGGTTTCAATTTTTCTTTTTTTTCGGGACAGCTTAAAAGAAAAACATATGAGGAAAGTTATTATGAGAATTGACTGCTGATAGCCAGAGTAGATTTCATAATTGCATAGGGAACTATACGTTTTTGGCATGATGCAATTTTTTTTATTAATTCAGATTCTTTGTAAAAATAGTGAAGCAATTGTATAAATTTATATTGTGGATAACTCTTAAAAATACTAATTATATTTGAGCCCATTATGGAGTTATGTGGTAGCTATCTTGTGTATCATATTGATGCATAATTTCTAGCAGAGAGTAGCATTTTTAAATATTAAAATTCTAATCATTCATGCTAACAGTTGGTCATTCATTAATAACTCAGCTGCCCACACACATATACATACATATAATTTCCAGAAGCATTTTTAAATTCAATTTATGTTCTTTTAATCTAGAATTTTAAGTGTTTTCTTAAAGATAAATATGTATGTATACAAAGATACATATATGTTTCTAAAATTTCCTAGCTATTAGTGGCTTTTTGCTACTGACTTTAAACTCATTTCCTCCATCAATGAGCATGTCTAAGACATTTTGGTATGCACAGTTATTAGAAAGGTAACTGAATTACCAATTTATAATAATGTGGTGATTTTAAGAATTGTGTATATTTATATCTATCTATCTATCTATCTATATGATGACAAACATATTTTTTGAGCTAAGTAAGAATTTGTGCCTTTGGTCTTAGATTTCTATCCTTATTTCAATTTATCTCTTGTTAGATTCTGTTATCCTGAAGTGTATTTTCTAAGCAAAAGCTTCCAGTTTGACTATCACTGAAGGCAATTTCCAGCTTGCTTTAGTATTAATATCTTTTCTAAGTCCACCTAGAAAATGCAGAGGTGGAAACAAACATTTTGAGTTCAATTTTCAGGAATCTTGCTCTCTGGAATGTCAGTATCTTTTTGATATCCTAAGGATGTATTTATGTTAGTTGTTTTTTTTTTTTTTTTGGTTGTTGTTCAATTGTTTTTTCAGTCACAATGCTTCACTACTCCATTTATGGTTTTCTTGACAAAGATATTGGAGTAGTTAGCCATTTCCTTCTCAGTCCATTTTGCACATGAGGAACTAAGGGAAATAGATTAAAACGAATTAACCAGAGTTAAACATTCAATGTAGAAGGCTAGATTTGAACTCAGGAGCCTGATTCCAAATCCTGCACTCCATACTCTTTGCCATCTAGCTGTCTATCAGCTCAACTATTCTAAGTTTCCTTTTAATCTTTTATGTGTTTGGAAGTAATCACATGGGTACAAACTAATTTGTGTTAGGGGATTTTTTTTTTTTTTAGTTTTCAGTATAAAAGAATATTTCAATGGTACATCTAAAACAAACAACCAATAGTAAGGGAACATCTGTGTGCTTGTTCTCTTATGTTCCAGTATGAGAGCTATATGCTCCTGCATTTTTATCTCCTTTCAATTTCTGTTTCCATATTTGATAATATATGTTTTCTTAACTTTTAGATCTTTAAGATCCCAGTTTTAACAATGTTTTGTTTAGATGTACTTTTAAAATATAGTAAAAGAAATTGACTATAAACATAGGGATTATAGCAAATGCTATAAGAATTTTAGAGGAAAGTGTATGGAAGAAAGAAAAATGCATTTGTAGGAACTTGAGATATTCTTATGCTTACTTCACATATGATTGAGTTCTGAAAACAATGGTGGGTTGAGAAAAATTATGTTTATGCTGTAAATTAATTCTAGATTCCTAATAGAAACTAGAATTAACCATTGGTGCCATATTAGTTGCAAACTCTATTACTCCTAAACATGTTTCCAAAAGTGTCTTTAAATTTCTATGGTAAATCAGCAACCATTTTATGCAAAATGGTGTATTGGATAGTGAGTGATAGGAAGCAACTAAAATTCACTATATTGATAAGATTTTTTTTTTAACTTTGGCAGCACAGAGGAGAATTGTGATTCTCACTTTTCCTAGTGTATGTTCAGCCTCCCTGTAAGGGGTCTTGCATATATTTTATCAAGTCATTGTTCAGAAAAACTTGCTTACATATCAACATTCCTCTGAGAATGGGAAAGAATGAGTTCTTTAACTATGAACATTTTCTCATTATATATTTGCAAGGTGCATTCTGATTCACAGAAAACCCACCTGCATTGTACTACCAAGATGAGATTTCAATAAAAGTGCTCCATCATAAATCTGGAGGAAGCTGTGTACAGTAAGGTTCTACAGTGCAATGAAAATGTACATTTATCACTTAGGTTCATGTAAGCCACTTTTGTGAATTGGGCCCTTGGAGTAAATGTATTTTGATATAATGGCCATCTGTTCATGAATATCACATTTGCCAGACTAAAAAAATAGTTTGATGTAGATAAACACGTAATTTGGTACGATTATATAGTTTCACCAGGTGGCAATACAATAGCAAAGTTTGATATTTACTGTAAGCCAATAACTGAGCTGGGAATGTAGTCCTATGTTTTATATTTGTCCCGTTAAAATATCCATTTCCCTTATTTGTAGCCAACTCTCAATTATACGTGCTAATGAAGGAAAGAGAGAGCCTCTATAAACAAAATCCCTAACCTTATTTTTGTCATTTATTTCAACCTCTTTCCTATCAGATCTGTAGAAGAGTTGCTAACGAGGAACATTTTTTGCCTGGTTTGAGTTTTACAACCTCTCCCTTCCTTCCTCTGTTTTCTGGCAAAGATTCTAGTAAGCAGGGAAATAGCTGAAGCAGACAGCAGGAGAAAAGAGAGGAAGAAAATGAGCCCAGGAATGGAATAACTGATGCCTGAAAGACAAGAATTGGCTAACTTAGCAATTTCAGTGATAAACTTTTCTTTAGAATTTTTACATATCATTAATATGAGATCTAATTATGTACATGTAAATATATGTTTATATATTAAATATGTACAGATTATACATATATCAATGTAACATTTTGGGGATAGTTTTATTTTTGTTGGTTCCTATTTAAAAAAACCCCAAAACAACCAGAAAATCTCTTTCACTAAACAAGATGCTTGTATGACATTGTGTTAAAACAAGTAGATGTACTGTGATTTGTACTAGACTGCTGTGTATTTACTACAAAGTCCCTTCTTCCAGTAATTCGTTGCTTGTCTGCATGGCCATGGTACAATGAAATGAGAGGGCAAGCACATGGTTATGCTTAGCCCAATGATCAAATGGTTTAGAATTTGACCTTTATCAAGGATGTCACAGTAGCAGGCAGCTTAAGTCAGTAGCTATCCATCCAAACAAAGGGAGTTTAATTCTCTCTCTCTCCTTCCCAATAGCTATAAGCTTTTTGAAGTGTAGGAGCTTTTCACATGTTACCTGAAGAATCCAGATATGACCTGGATTACATACTCCTTGGATTACAAAGACTGTTCCAGTTTATATTTCAAGCTGGCTTATTCTAGGGAAATTGGAGTCTCCAGCAAACTTTCCTGACTGTAGTTTTTATTATCATTTAATCCTACTATTCCCTGTTTGGACAACAAAGAATGAATGGAACTGATAAATGGTCTGTTTACTTGATTACATCTTTGGTTTGGTTTTGTGCTACCACAGAACTATAGGATATTCAAATCAAGCTCTACTTAAATAATTCTTATGCTGATATAGGTAATTCTAAGTACCTATCAGTTATTTCACTTGCTCCTTGACAGCAGAGCAGGAATCCAGGGTTAGACAATACTTGAGGTTCTATTTTGGAATTATCTGAGCCCTACCAGTGCAAGGTTTAACTCAAATTTTTTTTCAAGTGCATGGCAAAAAAAAAAGAGTATTTTGTTTTCCCTACAATTAAGCCATACTTGATCATGAGCAGAATTCTCAACTTCTAATATTAAGCTTTTTTTGTAGAATGATATTCATGACCTTCTCAACTGACCTGGGCTCCATTGCCTTTCAAGGCTATATATTTAGGTTAATGCACAGCATATAAAATTTCAGAGTCCCCCTGAATCATGAATAGAGGAAAAAACATTTCCTTCTTTCCACTAATTCTTTCCCAGACACTTTCTTCCCCCAAGAAAAGAAAGAACAGGTTAAGTTTCTCTTTGGGAAAGATGGGCTATAAGGGTTAAGCTTGTGTACTTTATGGAATGGAAGAGAAATTAGTGGAGAGTGGGACACAAAATAAAAGATATAGAAAGAAAGCATGATTCCATAAAAAAGCTAGATTTACATCATAGAATCATAGCATCATCCTAAAACCCTCATTCCTTCCTACCTTTGCACATAAAAGGTATTCAGTTGATCTTTGATAAATGAGCAAATGAATGATATAACCTTTTCAGTCTCCTCTAGCCATCAGGACATCAGAACCTAATCATTGTGGGCATCTTGGCATCTTTCCTGATGCTCCCATCTCCAGTTTTTCCATTCCCTTTCACTCCCAGCTCAATGGATAGAACATTTCAGTTCTTCTAAATTCATTTATATTCCTTGTGACTGCTTAGCCATAAATCAAAGTTCCCTTCCCTGGGCACCACTCCTCAATATGTCTTGTAGCTATCTCCCCAGAAAAAATTTAGCTGCTTGAGGGCAGGATCCAGCTTACTTTTGTGTTTGTATTACTAATGTCTAGCAATGTCTGACATATAGTAGAAAATAAATGCTTATTCATGGTTTAATTAATGTCCCTCTTCTGCCATTAGCTTCTGTTTAGGAATGGAAGTTTCATTCACAGTTGAACAAGTTCTATAATTACAGTCAGCCTTTGGTTGGAAAGAGGGAGCTAAAGCAATTTTCGCACTTTGGTTTGTTATTTGTTTATAGGAAAGTAGTTCAAATGCATAGCAAATGAATCTGAAGGAAATTCCATAGAGAAGGACCAGGACAAATAAAATGATTCCATCACAATTAGTAGTAGGGCAAAACTTGGTTCTTTGAAAGTGTTACTGAGCTTAATGTGAACTTCATGTTTTCCATTTCACAACAGGGATGCTAACACTTTAGGTAACAACATTAAAATTAAGGTTCAAGGTTTTAAACTAATGAATATTGACAGAAGTATAACTGAATGCAGGTATAGGAATTGCAAACTCCTATACCTGCTATTCAAAGAAATTATTAGTAGTGAAAAATGAGAGTTTAATAAAGAAAAAGACATTGACATGGACTGTTACCATTTTCTAAGGAAGTCTAACCAATACATAAAACATTCATCATAATGAGGAGACAAAAAAGCCCAGAAACTATATAATGAACAAGCACTTCATCAAGTTTAGAATATTAACTGTTTTGTAAAGCCTTACAGGAAAAAACATCATAGAATAATATGAATAATATTTCTACAAGGAACAGTAGAAAGAAAAATGAACCTTCAGAAAGCTTGGCAGATTGTCCCAAGCTGAGTCAGATTATCCCTAGAGCATTTAAAGATGAAACAGGAAGGACAACAAATGGATGAAAAATATGACAGATGTATTAATTATTTTTAATACAAATTGTTTACAGTATCTGTCAATAGTCATTTATTAAGCACATACAGTGTTCTAGATAAGTAAGTATGGACCATATAAAAATAAATACATGTTGAATTGTGAGGTTATACTAACTAGGGGACACAGGAAAGTCCTCTTGAAGGAGGTGCTGAGTTTTGAAAGCATACAGGATTTTAAGGTGTGCAATTGAGGATGAAGGGCATTCTAATAACAGGAGATTACTTGTGCAGGACATGAAGGTAAGTGATAGGATGTCACATATGCAGAATAGCAAGTTGACAACAGAACCCACCCCCCACTACAAATAGACAAACTCCAATGCTTCAATCCCCAGCATTCAATTTGAATATGCAGAAATAACATTAAATATGATAGAGACAAGAAAGAGCCATTGGATTAGACTCAGTTTTCAAAGAAGAAAACTGTTATAAAACATAATTTCATCAACATTGAGGGATTCATTATCAATTTGTCTATTAAAAAAGGGCAAAATGCTAAACTATTTGGAAAAGGTGATATGTTTTTTAAAGAAATTAAGAGGATATCAGCAACTACTAACATATATATATATATATACCTACTTTAGCATCTCTATAATTTCTTTATGAGAATCATCTAAGCACACATCTAGGGCATCCTGATGAAAATCATGATGGTTATGGTCAACTCCTGCAGATGATTTTCTGTAGTGGACTTCATCTTCAGAGTTTCATGGATAATGAGATGAAGTAGAGTACAATATTATGCTTTGGTTATGCTCAGTGACTGTACTCATTATTTCATTTTTACCCTTGTATCCCCAAAGCCTTGCATGGTGCATGAAACATAGTAGATTCTCAAGATATGTTTGTTGAATTTAATTGAAAAAACATTCGCATAAGTGGAGGTCTAAAATTTTGATTTCCACAAGGAATCTCTTAAGCATTTATAGTTACAGAATATTCTGTGATAGCCAAAGCCACAGAGATAATTTTGTTCTATAGTTGTCTGAAGAGTAACATCAAGTAAGGTGTAAATCACCTAAGGTATTTGTTATTGTCTTGGAAGAAGTTCAGTCCAATATAAATGGCCAAAGACATTCCTATGGATAAAATTCACCAGATACTCTATTTTGTAGTATACTATGCTCCTTTCACTAAAACCCAAGAATATTAAAAAGTTTCTTTAATGAGAGCAATGATTGTCTAGCAAATAATGAATATATTATATTTAACATGCAAATATACACATATACACACATTTATGTGTGCATGCATGTATATCACTTATATCCTAAATATAGAAATTAATATGCAAATTATATGCAAATGTTCCAATTGGCTTGGTCAAAGGATAAACATTTAGAGGCACTTGAATTTTGTGTCATATGTAGGCATCTTTAAAACCCTATAGAACATCTACAACTTATAATCAATATTTCAAAACTCAAGTTTTTTTCTTTTCCTTTTTAAAAATTTTGTTTATTTAAGGCAACAGGGTTAAGTGACTTGCCCAAGGTCACACAGCTGAGTAATTATTAAATATGTCTGAGGCTGTATTTGAACTCAGTTCCTCCTGACTCCAGGGTCAGTGCTCCATTCACTGTGCCGCCTAGCTGTCCTACCACCTAGCTGTGCCCTTGTTTTTTTTTTCTTAAAAAAATTATTGATTTTTATTTAAAAAATTGATCATTTCCCAGAATTTCCCCTTCCTCATTATGTTTTTCAAGATTTTTTTCTACCCCCACTACAAACCCCAAATCTTAACCTCATTCAGTGTTTTACATTATGCTTTGCAAATTCTCCTCTGTCTGTCATCTCTTTAGATCTGCCTGTTGAATTTTGACTTCTTAAATGCCTAAATGAAAAACTACCTCATTTTATTTCTATCATAGGATCATAGTGGTAGTGCTGGAAGGAACCTCAGAAGCCATTTAGTCCAAATCCCTTATTTTATGTTTTTGTAAACTGAGACCCAAGAAGATTAATAACTTTTCCAAGGATTCAATGGTAGTTAGTATCATAGATAGGTTTAGAACCCAGTTCCTCAGAATCCAGAACCAGCATTCTCTCCATTATATTTCCTCCAAAAAGACTTTGATTTCTTCCAAATGGTAATTACATCAGACTTTACAAAGTTCTTGTTTGCATTTCCCTTATGCAATTAAATTTTATTATTTAATATTGTATTTATTTGGGTTTGTGGAGTTTCCTCATACTTAATTGTAGGATTCATAGAGGATATGACACTCTGTTCTGTTAGACAGTGATGCAATGCAGAGAGCTGAATTTAGAAATAGAAAATTTCTTAAAACCCATCTCAGACACTTAATAATTCTATGACCCATGGACAAAACATTTAGATTTTTTAGTATATATCTCTTGAGTTTTTGTGAGGATTAATTGAGATAATGTAGGTAAAATTTTTTTGTAGACCTTAAAGAATTATACAAATATCCATTATTATTCATAAGTATTTGCTGAATTGTGTAAAATTTGTATATATATATATTAATATGAGAGTGAGTTTATACAAAATTCAGGCACTTTATACTTGGAGACAGGGATGGTTCTAGGAAGAATTATTGAGGGGAAGCTTTCTGTTATGTGTATTTGGTATTCTTTTATCCTTTTTTGACCCTGATTCACCCACCTATATCTTCTGAGTGCTTCCATTTGCTCAGCATTCTTTCCTTCCAACTTCCCCTCTCATTTCACCTAGGTTTATCCTCCCATATAGCCCCCCCCAAGCCTTTTCTTTTCTTCTATCCTGTATACTTACCCTCCATTAACATTTACTTATTCTGTGATACATTCCTTGGGGCTCTGCTTTCTGATAATGTGATTATTAGTGATAATTGTTTAATGCAGAACCCCTCCCAGGTAACTTAATGTGATTAGGTTATTAGTGATAATTGTTTAAGCACTACCCCTCCCAGGAAACATAATTACATCTAAATAGGGACTTTTGGTAGGTAATGCCTTAAACTTAAAAGAGTAGATCTTTTTGTGAGAATTTGAAGTTCTCTAAACAGGTTAGCTAGGGATATTTGGAAGCTGATTGGCCATTTAGCTTCCATGCATATGAATATCTCTTCATCTTTGCACTGGGCTAACCTGTTTTTTTTTTGTATTCTTATTTTTGAATGAAAAGCATAGTGTTTTTGTTGCTTGTCAATGAGATCTATTTTTTTATTGTGGAGTTTGTTATAATATTGTCTATGAAATATAATGTGTTGAATCAACAACTGGATCCTGTCTGATTGATGTTTAAAAATAGGCATTGCTTAGAGTACAGAAGACCCAGCTTTACTTTATCAGAGAAAGGTCAATCAATCTATTGGGAAGTTTCCAGGAAGAGGTGGATGGTGGCTTCTTCACTCTGCCCCAAGTTCTTGTAGACAGTGAAACTTCTAAGATGTGTGGCAGATTATGGTTCCCTGATTTGTTTACTACTTCAGTACAATTTTATCTAGAAACTTTGTGTGTGAGTGTGTGTATGTGGTGCATGTTGTATATGTTTGTGTGTGTGTGTGTGTGTGTGTGTGTGTGTGTGTGTGTGCTGAACTCTAAAGACTGTCTCTGAGGGTTATAAAGCTGGCATGCTTATACTCTATATCACTGTGGCATGGGAACTGAACTTGAGTAGGTCCTAAGGGACTGAAAGTGGTTTGTCATCTTTGATGTGATTTGCTTCCCCTGACTTTTTCTTATTCTTTCATTTTAGCTTATGTTCCTGAGGAAGAATTGAAAGCAGCAGAAATAGATGAAGAAAGTGTAGAGGATGATGGGCTATCTTTGGACATACAGGAAAGTGAGTATTTGTGCAATGAAGAAACAGAAATCAAAGAGGCTCAGAGCTACCAGGATTCACCAGTAAGCACTGCGACCAATCAGGATGCAGGTTATGGGTCACCATTCAGTGAAAATAGTGACCAGGTAGCCCATTTCAAAAACTCTTCAACTAAAGAAGAGAAAGAGGATCCTCAGTCAACAGACAGTGCACCCTACCCACAGGACAGCTTGGCACAAATAAAAGCTGTGTATGCAAATTTACTCTCTGAATCCTGTTGGTCTAGTCTAGCTTTGGATTTAAAGAAATCTGGTTCGACAACCAACAACAATGAATCTAGCCAGAATGAGAGCACCACCACCACCACCGCCACTTCCACCACGACCACCAGTACTAGTGTCAGCACTCACAGCACCAGTACCAGCACCCACACAAGTACGGGCACCAGCACGAGCAGTAGCAGTAACACTGGCAACAGCAACAATAGCAGCTCTGGGTATGACTGGCACCAGGCAGCCCTGGCTAAAACTTTACAGCAGACTTCCTCCTATGGACTCCTCCCGGAGCCAAGCCTTTTTAGCACGGTACAGCTTTATCGACAGAATAACAAACTGTATGGATCGGTATTCACGGGTGCTAGTAAATTCCGATGCAAAGACTGCAGTGCTGCCTATGATACCCTGGTGGAGCTCACAGTGCACATGAATGAGACCGGACACTACCGTGATGACAATAGAGATAAGGACTCAGAAAAGACCAAGAGATGGTCCAAGCCCAGGAAGCGATCGCTGATGGAAATGGAGGGCAAAGAAGATGCTCAGAAAGTCCTGAAATGCATGTATTGTGGGCATTCCTTTGAATCTTTGCAAGACCTGAGTGTCCACATGATAAAAACAAAGCATTACCAGAAAGTGCCTCTGAAGGAACCAGTGCCGGCCATCACCAAACTGGTCCCTTCCACCAAAAAACGAGCACTTCAGGACTTGGCTTCGCCTTGTTCACCCGAGCCGACGGGGATTGCGGCAGAAGTGGCGCTGACAGAGTCGGCGAAAGATCAGAAAACTGCAAACCCATATGTGACGCCGAATAATCGTTATGGCTATCAGAACGGTGCTAGCTACACCTGGCAGTTTGAGGCTCGCAAAGCCCAGATCCTGAAATGCATGGAGTGTGGCAGTTCCCACGACACCTTGCAACAGCTGACTGCCCACATGATGGTCACCGGCCACTTCTTAAAGGTGACCACCTCAGCTTCCAAGAAAGGGAAGCAGTTAGTCTTAGATCCCGTAGTTGAAGAAAAAATCCAGTCTATCCCCCTGCCCCCCACCACACATACCCGGCTACCTGCCTCTAACATTAAGAAGCAGCCTGACTCTCCCGCAGGGTCGACAACTTCCGAGGAGAAGAAGGAGCCAGAGAAGGAGAAAGTCCCTGCCGCCAGTGAAGCAGAGAAAAAGATTAAGGAGGAGAATGAGGAATCCACAGAAAAATTTGAGCCAACCACTGTTTATCAGTATCTGCGAGAGGAGGACTTGGATGATAGCCCCAAGGGTGGGATAGATATATTAAAATCTCTAGAGAACACAGTAACCACTGCTATCAGCAAAGCCCAGAATGGAGCACCCTCCTGGGGAGGATACCCTAGCATTCATGCCGCATACCAGCTCCCAGGAACCGTGAAACCCCTCCAACCCGCCGTTCAGAGTGTGCAGATACAGCCATCTTATGCCAGCAGCGTCAAGTCCTTATCTTCAGAGCACAATGCACTCGTCCATTCTCCAGGTAGTCTCACCCCACCTCCTCATAAAAGCAATGTGTCTGCTATGGAGGAACTGGTGGAGAAGGTGACAGGTAAAATCAATGTGAAGAAGGAGGAGAAGCCGGTGGAAAAGGAGAAGAGTTCTCCTCCCAAACCCACGTCTCCTGTCGCAAAAGAGAATAAAGATTTCCCCAAATCTGAGGAAGTTAACAAACCACAGCAGAAGAAAATTCCTGATGCGGATGTGCAGAAGGCCAAAAAGGACAGTCCAGCAGAAGCTCACACCCCAAATGGTACAGAGCCTCTCAAAGTAAAAGTCACCAATGGCTGTAATAATCTCGGGATTATCACAGATCATTCACCTGAGCCATCTTTCATTAACCCACTGAGTGCTTTACAATCCATTATGAATACCCACTTAGGCAAAGTTTCTAAACCTGTCAGTCCTTCTTTAGACCCTTTGGCGATGCTGTATAAAATTAGCAACAGTATGTTGGACAAGCCTATCTACCCCACTACCCCAGTCAAGCAGTCTGATGCAATCGACCGGTACTACTATGAAAACAGTGACCAGCCCATTGACTTGACCAAGTCCAAAAACAAGCCCCTTGTTTCTAGTGTAGCTGATTCAGTCTCATCGCCTCTTAGGGAAAGTGCACTGATGGACATCTCTGACATGGTGAAAAACCTCACTGGCCGCCTGACTCCTAAGTCTTCAACCCCTTCCACAGTTTCTGAGAAATCTGATGCAGATGGGAGTAGCTTTGAAGAGGCTCTGGATGAACTGTCACCTGTCCACAAGAGGAAGGGGCGGCAGTCCAACTGGAATCCTCAGCATTTGTTGATTCTTCAAGCTCAATTTGCTTCCAGCTTAAGAGAAACTCCTGAAGGCAAATATATTATGTCAGACTTGGGCCCACAGGAGCGGGTGCATATCTCTAAGTTTACTGGTCTTTCCATGACCACCATTAGCCACTGGCTGGCCAATGTGAAGTATCAGTTAAGGAGGACAGGTGGAACTAAATTCTTAAAGAACTTAGACACGGGGCATCCTGTTTTCTTTTGCAATGATTGTGCCTCTCAATTCAGGACTGCTTCTACATATATAAGTCACCTAGAGACACACTTGGGCTTTAGCTTGAAGGATCTGTCCAAGTTGCCACTCACTCAGATTCAAGAACAGCAGAATGTTTCAAAAGTACTCGCAAACAAAACTTTGGGCTCACTAGGAGTTGCTGAGGAGGACTTGGGCTCCACATTCCAGTGTAAGCTCTGTAACCGGACTTTTGCAAGCAAACATGCAGTCAAACTGCACCTTAGTAAAACACATGGCAAATCCCCTGAGGACCACCTGATCTATGTAACTGAATTAGAAAAACAATAGCGTCCAGGTATGCAAGTGACCATGGGAACATTGCACTAAAACTTCTGAATAGTACTGCACTAGGCCTGATCTGAGCCTCTGAAATCAGTCTTACTTTTGTTGCTGAACTGCCTATCTGGACCTTGGTTTTTCCTACACATATTTTGTAGTTATATTTATATGCTCTTTGTCTGATCTGTGCATGTTTTTTTTTTTTTTGGTGAGTCAAAGTCTGACCTTTATTTTCAACATCTGTTCTTGATGTTAAGCTATCTTTTGTAGGATATAGTGAGACACACTATTCAGAGACATTAATTTAGCCGTAAAGAAAGACACAAATAACAATGATAAAAAAGACATCCTAAAATTACAAAGTTGCCATGACAATAAAGGTCATAGAACCTAGTAGTGTCAAATTTAACCCTTTGAGGACTGTAATAGCATTTCTGTGCCTTTTCCAAAAAATAAAAGACTTAAAGGCATATTTTATTCAGATCAAAAGCTGTGTCAGACACAAAACTTATTTAATAATTAAAAAACTAATAAGCTTTTTTATGCAGAACTGGTTTATGAAGAAAACATGCATGCAGCTGTTGGAAGATAGAAAGCTATCTAGTGCTCATGGGGTTAGGAAGCTACAACTGTACAAGTTAAAAAAAATCAGATCCTAGTTGCCACTATGCCCAAACCCTCTGGATGCTAAAAAAATGCCACTTTTGGCAAAAACATAAATAAATAAATAAATGAATAAATAAATGAATAAATAAATAAAATAAAGTATGCAAGCTGTTATTTAAAAATGTGTAAAAATGCTATTTCTTTTTTCCTGTAAAATACTGCAGTTTATAGTTATTTACAAATGTAAGCTTTGGTACAAGCTGACCTTTCTATAGCGTGCTGCATTGGTAAATAAAAAAAAAACCTGGGGCAAATGTTGGAGTCTTTTCCTTGTAAATTGCCAGCATCAGCTTAAACTACTACATGTTACATATCGTACCATTTTAAACTGTTCAACTTTCTTTGTACCTTCTGGCTGTATGCTTTTCTCTTTTAACTTTTTATATTGTCATTTTATATTCGATTTCTGTGTATATAATGTAAAACCACAATTTTTGAATAAAATTTAGTTCCTGCAGCTTGATTTAAAGAGAGAAATTTTACTGGCACCTGCATCTTTCCAGATGCATGTACTTAAAGGGACTATCAAACAAAATTAAATAAATAAATAAAATAAAGCAAGCAATGCACTATTAATTATACATTTTGATGTTGTATCATTAATATTGTACAGTACATTTTGGTTCACACAATTAAATCCACTTGTTTCTCAAATGTAAAATAAACCCACATACAGTTCTTGATTTACATACATTGTCATGTCGTCATTATGTTATCTTTTAGGTATTATTTCAGCAACAAGAGGTATCATTTAAGCAGTCGACCAACAAAAGTCTATTCAAAATCATCTGTTCATGATATGAGAGATGACATATTTCCTTTATATGATAGGTATTAACATATTTTTTAAAAATGATCTTAAAATCTGAACTCCAGTAGGTAACAGAATCATTTTGGTTATCCACTGGGTGATAAGTGTTCTGGGCTTAGCTGGTCTAAGAAGATTCATTCAGTGAAGCCTCATATGCTATTTGAGAACACTTATAATTATCCTCTGTGCATCCAGGGGCTTCATGATTGTATCATGGGGGAAGGGAATTCTTGCAGTCTCTGTGGTAGCAAAGACCTTTGAGGGTTTGATACTAGTCCTGAATTGAAGTAGAATGAGAGAGAGAGAGAGAGAGAGAGAGAGAGAGAGAGAGAGAGAGAGAGAGAGATTTCTATTCTTTCTAAATAGTGATTTTTCAGTGAAGCTGACACCCTCACATTATGTATTTGGCCTCATTTCTTTCTTGTGCATTGCAGATTGCATTTAGAATGCCAGAGAGTGCTGACCATTAGGACAGCTCTAATATGTAAGTGTTGTGGAGGAGTGATAAATTTAAGATCCCTTGGATTTCTTTCTTTTCTTCAATTGGAGCTGATGACTTAAGAAGAAATATTTCCCTTTTATACCCCTTGCTTAATTTTTTGTAAAATTACATTCTCAAAAAGGTTACTTACAGTATTATGTTCAGCAGCAGTAAAAACAACTGTGGTATTTTAATTATTTCTTTTATGTTATTTCTAATCACAATGACAGCCAAGTATTGTTCCATTTTCTTTAATGATTTTAGGAGAACTGAATAGGTCTAGGTCAGTTGTATTTACACACTTTTTAAAAAAAAAATATTATAGCATAATGCCGATAAGACTATTTTAAACAACAACAAAATCCTTTTTTGGTTGGTAAATACTTATGTCCTTTAGGGGTTCTAGCTATTTAGATATTTCAGTTCAATTACTAGATGATTATGTACTTTGGGCCCAACGGGTGACAGTGAAAAATAACAATTAGACCAATGGCAATAATTCAGGATCTTTGCATAATAAGCCTTTTAGGATATATTTATTTTACTACAGGTTTGCAAACATAAAGTATAGATTTCTCTTGAATAAAAATGTTATGAAAGTAGGTGAAATAAAGCAGTAGAGAAGCAAGAGGTCTATAGTACTGCTTGCTAGAGCCATTTTAATACTAAATATCTTGGGATTTTAGTGAACCAAAAGTACAATATGAGCCAATGGAGTGATGTGGCAGGTAAAAAAAAGCTATCATGATGTTCATTGATTGATGCATTTTATCTAATACTAGGGAGGTGATAGTCTTGCTGAGGACAGCTAGATAATATGGTGACTAGAGTACCAGGTCTGGAGTCAGGAAAACCTGAGTTTAAATCTGACCTCAGACACTCACTTGCTGTGTATTACCCTTGGGCAAGTCACGTAACCCTTTTTGCCTTAATTCCTCATATGTAAAAATGACCTAGAGATGAAAATGACAAACCATTCAAATATCCTTGTCATAAAAACCTCAAATGGGGTTACAAAGAGCTAGTACAGCTGAAATGACTGAACAACAGTAACAAGAAGGTTGTTCTACTGTATCATTTAGACTGATAGATTTTCAACTGGAAGGACCTCAGAGATTAACTATTTCAAACCCTTCATTTTATTGATGAGGATTCTGAAGACCAGAGAAGAAAAGTGATCTACCAGAGGTTCACATAGGTAGCAAGTGATAGAGTCTAACTCAGTCCTATGATTTTAAATACAGAATCCTTACCAGAGGTAAGGAAAATTATGAAGAATTATATTCAGTTCTGTGCATCATCCTTTTTAAAAAGGAACATTGTTCACTTAATGATGTCCAAGGGATGGTGAAGTAAGATCATGCTTTAGGAGCATTGGTAGAAGGAAGGAAGGAGATATTTATCCTGTAAAAGACAACATTTAGGAGGAACATAGATAGAACTATTTCCCAGAGTTCCTTTAGACTAGTTCTTGGCTCCCAGAGGGCAGAATTAGGAGGGAAAAGCTAGAAGCACTGGAAAGGCTGTTAGGGAGTTAGAAAACTTGAGTTTGAATCCAAGCTCTGCTACTTACAACCTTTGTGATGTTGGACAAGTTAGTTAAATCTGAGTAGTTTCATCATTTGTAAAATAAGGAGAAGGCTTTAAGATTTCTTTGGACTCAAAAATCTATGATCCTTTGAAATTGTAAAGAAGCAACACTGACTTTGATGTCAATCACTCTATCCATTGTACTGTGAACTTCTTTAGGATTCAGCCTTGAAGTCTCTACTTAAGATCTATTAAGCTGTGAAAAAGCTGCTTGCAAAGTGAATTTTGATCACTGAAAGTTGAACATAAGATATGGATTATACCTTCATAGATTCAAGCTTTGGAGGGATCTCAGAGGTAATAAAGTATAACTGCTTTATTTTAAAAAGGAGGAAATTAGGGAATAGATATGTTAAATGATTGGACAACCATTAAATTGATATTTCAGGTTAGAAGTCCCTGTTGAACGTAAGACCTCTAACTATAGACTTAATATTCTCTATACTGTACTACTTGCCTCCCAACAACCTCATTGAATTTTTCCACTAACTCAGCTGTTTAAGATGAACTTAATTCTCCAAACTGCGTATGGTAGACTTGTTTTTTAAAATCCATATAATTTATGGGTTGGCTAGGTGGCACAGTGGATAGAGCACCGGCATTGGAGTCAGGAGCACCTGGGTTCAAATCTGACCTGAGACACTTAATAATTACCTAGCCATGTGGCCTTGGGCAAGCCACTTAACCCCATTGCCTTGAAAAATCTAACCCCCCCCCAAAAAAAAACAAAAAACAAACAAAAAAAATCCATATAATTTGGGGGAGCTAGGTAGTGAAGTGGATAGAGCACCGGCCTTGGAATCAGGAGTACCTGAGTTCAAATCCTACCTCAGACACTTAATAATTACCTAGCCATGTGGCCTTGGGCAAACCACTTAACCCCATTTGCCTTGCAAAAAATCTAAAAAAAAAATCCGCAGGATAACATGAAAATGCACAAATTCTGCTCCTCCACCCAAAAGGGGACATTTTGGAGTGGTTCCCCCTTCTGAGCACTGGAAGGAATGTAGAGCAGAAAGAATTGAATTGGGGTAAATATTAATTGGCATTAAAATGAGAAATTGGATTGAACTTGAATGTATTTTCAATCCTGACTTAAAGTCTCCCTGACACCTTATTGTAACCTTGCAATATCATCTTTTATTGATACTGACCAAAAGAAGAAAATTATGTTCCTTATCATTGTGTGATGTGGTCAGATATACTCAGTTATATGAGAACTCACAGTATAGAAAATCTTGTTTTTGTATAGATCAGAGGACTGATTTGATATAATTTACCAAAATAATTGCTCTGGAATTTTTAACTCCCTTAGTGATTTGTTTCAGTAGATATTCTCGTCTATTAATTCATCTAATGTTCTTTGTGTTCCAGGAAGTAGGATTTCCTGTGTGCGTATTGACTGTTGTATTTTAAAACGATCACATTGGTTTGCTTTTTTTTGTGTCCTCACCTCAACTCAGTTTATTAACTGTTCTTCCAAAGAGTGTCTGAGTAACCAAACAATTAAGTTGAACAATCTCCTAATTTACAATGCTGAGGAAGAGGCTTGATAAAATTTGAGTGACTTTTCAGTTATTTTATTTTTCTCTCAGTTAAACTGTGCCGCATCCAAAGTAACATTATGTTGAGTTCATATTTTTATAATTTTTCATTAATTCTTTCTTGTGTGTGTTTGGTGGGAGGGAGGGGAGAGAGAGAGAGAGAGAGAGAGAGAGAGAGAGAGAGAGAGAGAGAGAGAGAAGAGAGAGAGACCGTGAGAGAAATTTAATGGTTTGCTACATCTTAAGGTGAACTTTTTATCCAAAAAGGTCTACTTCTTGTGAATTATTATTGATTTCACTTTATGGTAGGGAAAGAAAAGAAATCACAAGCATTTAAATGCTGTTCACTATGTCAAATACTATCCAAGGTGCTAGGGTCATAAAACCTAAAAATGAAATAACCCCTGCATTTAAGGAAATTACATTCTATGAAGACAGGATAAAAAAAAAGGATAAAATTCATTCTTTGAAGTGTTCTTTTTTTCTGATCCTGAATTTAGTCATTTTCTGTTTGAATTAAGTACTTACAATTTTGGGGCAGCTTGATATCATTGGGTCTGGAGTCAGGAAGACCTGAATTTAAATCCTACATAGTTGTGTGACTGGGCAAGTCACTTAATCCTTTTTACCTCAGTTTCTTCATTCAAAGAATGAACAGGAGAAGGAAAATGGCAAACTACTCCCATATCTTTGCCAAGAAAATCCCAAATAGGGTCACAGAAAGTTGGACATGTCTAAATTGAACAATAACTTAAAACTTTAGATATATCTATTTTTAAAAAAATCCATTTTCCAGTGAAACTTAATTTTGACATTTTCCTTCTGAAAATGGTTGAAGACATTGTATGCCATATCTTGAATATATAGAATTGTTTTTAAATATTTAGTAGCAATTTTGTTCATATAATACATATGCTTTTTCAAAATTCTTTTACATTCTTTATTTCCTCCAATTATTATAACTCTGATAGGTAAATTAGGTATTTTTAACCCTCATTTCACAGAGAAGGAATCTAAGCTCTGAAAAGTTATTGGATCTTTGACTCCCTATCTAATCCTATATTTCTTGACTTTGGAGTTGGAAGACTCAGGTCCAAATCCCATCTCTAAAGCTTACTCCTCATATAATTTAGGTGATATTTTTCTTCTTGGTCCTCAGTTTTCTCACTTGTAAAATAAAAATAGGTCTCTGAGGTCCACTTTAGTTCTTGAGCTAAGATTTTTGTGATCTTACATTGTAATATCTTTTTTAAGGACAATTTGAACATTGTTTTTGTAAAACTATACCCCTAATCATGAGAAAAATATTCCAAATTTCTAGCACATCATTGATTAGTCAGTATAAAAAAAGTTGCTACTAGATTGAAATAAAGAGTTACAATAGAATGGAATTTTATGTCCTAAAGTAGCTTCAATAAGATAGAACTTTTGGTTAGGGACAAATAAAAAGAAGTATTTCATATAGAAACAATGAACAGAAACTCAAAAGTCTTTGAGGTTTCGTTTATTTCATTGTCACATATCTTTGTCCCATACTTTTAACAGAAATATTTAATAGTCATTGACAACAGTGAAGATATTAAAGAATGATAAATAAGGGTGAACTCAAGACCCCTGAAAGCTTTTTTTGGAGTATAGCTGTACCGAGGATTTGAAATAATGTTTTTCTTATAATCAGAAATTTGAAGGTTCACTAAACAATGTTCAACCTTAATATTTGCAGTTTGGTCTAGTTTGACTTAGTAAAAATGTCATGATAGAACCCATTTCCACCAAATATAGAGTCTTAAGACTCACGTACATATTTGGGTTCTAGTTAATGAGAGTATTTGTTTGGTATATTTTACACTATCTAAATCTCAACTGATTCAATTTTCTTTTAGGTTGGAAAGACTATAGTGTTCCAGGGTAAATGAAACACAGAAAAGTAGTCTTTTTGTCCTTAAACTTTCCATTCCAAACACTCCTTCTAAAACTGGCTTTTTATCTGAGTAGGACTTCTGTAGCAACAAGGATGTGGGAAGAGGAAGAGTTCACTAAAATCAAATTGGGAGCGGCAGTATCCTAAAAGTATAAATCATAAGAAAAAATTCTTGCTCAAATTTTAAATCTTATTCTCCACAGGACTACTTTCATTTACTAAAGCATTCCAGGCTTCCCTTAGCCAAGTGGATTTCCTAGAGGCTATTATGATGTACCTCATATTTCCTAATATTGAAACATTTTTTCCCTCATTTTGGTGAAGCTTTTACAAATGTTTAATACAGGAGGGCTTCAGAGTAATGTTTTCTATTTTCTCTGATCTGCTCAAGCTAAGAGTTCCTTTTCTCTTGGAGCAACAGAGCAAGTAGCTGTATAATAAATGCTATTTCAAAATAATGTTCAGAGTTATTGGAATTATAAAGTTCTTTATATACAGACTTAGTTTAAAGAAGTCTTAAGACTCCATAAAATTATAGATTAGGCTATATCTCTAGGTGATAGCTTTCTAATAAATAACTTGTGTCATTATGCCCAATTTTAATTGATTATTGGTTTATCAATCAATTGTTATTATACTTACTAATCAACTTCAACCTTTGACTCTTCTGAGTAAAATTGAGATTACAGAAACTAAACTTATAATTATCCTGAAGTTTTTGTCTTTTTAAAGTTACAACATTGTCCTAGGATGTCAATATTTCATTTTTAAGTACATTTATAAATCAGTTGATAAAAATCTTTCTATATATAAAGTTTGTTACTTTTTCAAAATTGTATTCAGATCCTCTTTAGCATTGTAAAATTCTTAACTCAACTTGGATACTCAAGATTCCAGGATGCTGAGATTAAATATTTGTTCCATTTAATGAAATCATGGGTTTTTACATTGTTAAATAGTATGACAAATTGCCCCATCTTAAAAGAGGACTCATCATCTTTCTGAACACTAGACATATTGGTTGGGTCACATTCCATTTTTTTTTATCATTCTTTC
The DNA here is from genome assembly GCF_037893015.1 of Macrotis lagotis. Lineage (NCBI taxonomy): Eukaryota > Metazoa > Chordata > Mammalia > Peramelemorphia > Peramelidae > Macrotis > Macrotis lagotis. The sequence goes on from NC_133666.1 coordinate 494,846,582, forward strand.
ATTAGTCAGTGGAAACCAATGATACTAAATTTTTAGACAATTTAATTCTGATAAAATATTGAATATTTTTATTTTTAAAAGTAGAAGAAAAGTTGCATATTCCATCATCATTTGAAATGTCATTCTATTTACTTTATTGCTTTTTTAAATTTTAACCTGGGGGTGGCTAGGTTGCTCAGTGGATAGAGCACCGGCCCTGGAGTCAGGAGGACCTGAGTTCAAATCCGACCTCAGACACTTCATAATTACCTAGCTGTGTGGCCTTGGGCAAGCCACTTAACCCCATTTGCCTTGCAAAAAACCTAAATAAATAAACAAACAAACAAATAAATAAATAAATTTAACCTGAACATTAATCTTCAGGTGCTAGTGATATAGTTGAAACTTTGCAATGACAATGTGTAACATCTTATTTGTTGTCATGGAAGCATTGTAATGTCATTAAAAAAATTCCTTTAACAAAACAATGAAGCAAGTTCCTATGATTCTTCAATTTCTGAGAGAAAAAAAATTAGATTTCTATAAAAGGAGGTAGAAAGTTATATATTTCCAGATGATCTCTCACTTTCCTTAAAGTTCCTCCTAAAATAGACTTTTTTGTTTCTCTGAGATTGAGATTCTGTTTGTGTTTGTCTTTTACGCATCTAATATCTTACACTTAAAAGAACAAAATGCCATATAAAGAATATGTTGAGTGTGAAAGAGAGATGCAAAGTTTGATATCATTGGTACTACTACAATTCTTCTATTTCTTGACTATGATCTGTTGTCTTGGGAGGAAGATCTAATGGAGTTGTTTGGAGTTCAGTAGCTACAAACGACAATAGGAAATACACTGGCTAAATATACTTCTAACATACACAGTAAAGCTGTCTTTATACACTGAGATTTCCCACAGCAAGACATCATTAAAGTCCCTTTCCCATGGGCACATGTTGCCTCTCTTAAGCTTCTGAACTCCCCAAAGGCTGAGCATTAGATGCATCCCTCTGTGGCATCGTGTAGACTTTACTTTCACCATCCAAATGAAATATTATTGAAAATTGTTAACTGGTATTCTTCAGGGCAACCAAAACAGTTTAGGAAATGAGAAGCAGTAGACAATGTTGGGCAAATCAGATCATCACCTCAGGCCTCCATTTTCTTGTCTAAGGATGAAATTCTTGTATTATCTTTTAAGATCAGCAATTCGGCAAAAGGTTATTGTCTGTTTTGTAAGAGGCATTATGTTAGGCACTAACATGGCCCAAATAGTCTCTGCCCTTCCATTCTTAGCATGTTATGCGGCTTGTAAACAGATAAGTAAACGTATGGTAATCAGAAGAAATTAGAGAAAACTAACATTTGGTTGAAGTGGAAAATAACAACTGGTGAAAATTACATATGGACAGTAGAATTTGAGTTGAAGCTAAGTGGAGTTTAAGGATTCTCAGAAGTGATGGTGAGAAGAAAGGACATTCCAAACCTGAGGACAACTTATTCAAGAACCTAGAATTGAGAAATGGATGTTGAGTTTGGGGAATAACTAGTTTATACATTTTGAGTGGAATATTGATGCAAGAAAGGGAGTAATTTAAATTGAAAAGTTAGGTGGGAGTCATTTTGTTTAGGGCTTTAAATTCTAAGTTATATAGTTTCTATTTTATCTTAGAAGTAATACAGTAACTATTTTATTAGGAGAAGAGGAACATGAACAGATCTCTCATTTTTAAAGAAGTGTAAATCTATGAAGTTTAAGGAGACTCATGAGAGTTAATAGGAATGCAAGTTGTATTCCTTCAAGTGTCTCTTATCTACATTTTTGTATTGTGCTTGCTATTTGCTTGTGTAGTTTTCTTCCTATAAAAGTGCTGACTATTTATTTGTGTATTTATTTATTAGTTTAACAGTGAGGAGCAATAGGACAATGTGTGGGCCTGCTATGGGCAAAGTAGTTTTGATGATAGCCAACTCTTTTGCAATTCTGAAATTCTGTGATCTGTGATTGATTGACTTGACCAGACACAAGTTCAGAATTGAATTAAACATTAGCTACTGGGTTTAGAGTTAGGAAAACCTAGATTGAAACCCTGTATTGGACACTTACTAGATGTGTGACTCTGAACTAGACTCTTAGCCTCTATGGGTCCCGGCAACTCATTAGGCCTTATTTGCTATGTCATAGATTGGTCATGATCCATGTTCATGGGAAATGTTCCTATGCAGGGTGTTTCCTGAACTGATGAAAAAAATCAAAGATCCATCCATATTCTAATAAGACTTAACAAAATATATTCTCTGTTGGCCACTGAGGATGGATATTCTGAGGGAAGTGATTGTATAACTGTGAAATACTGAAAATTAAGGAGCTCTGTAGAAAAGAAAGATTAGTCTGAATTAGGCATTTTCATGAATAAATAGATAGAAATTGGTGAAACACCTTTGTACAATCAACTTGGACAATAGCAACAAGGCTCTCAATCAGCATAAACAGGAGGTAATAGTTGGTTGTTGTTGTTTGTCCTTCATTCCTGAAGAAGACCACGACATCCGAGAGTAATATTTGGAGCTAAATATTGAATATCAAACAGGTGTTATGGAATAGTTGGATGAAGGAATGGTTCATAATTGGATGAATGAACAACTGCACCCTCCAGAGACAGGCACCCTATTCCAGAGCAATTCTGCAGATCCTCTATTATGAGAAAGACAGGGAAAGGGAAGGGCAGCTACAATCCTGTAGCCTTTTTAGGGTTAAAGATCCTTAAGCTTTAAAGAGAATATATAAAAGAAAATTTCTTTCTGAAATAATTTATGGAAATGCCGTGCTCCCTTTGAAGGTTCCATGTCACTGCATGGCACTACGCAATGTTCTCTTTCTTCACCTGTCAGGCGAAGACCACCTCGAAGAGTCTCACTGCTGATTACTAGTTAATTGTCATTAATAAGTGACAACTGACATTATGGGGGCTTAATGCAGAGAGAACAGAAAAGAGCCACAGATATTCTAATGAGCTGACTCCTACGTGCCCTCTATTGTTGTCGAAAATGAGGAGCTGTCGTCATTGTTCAGGAGATGGGCTTCAATTGCTCTGGAAAATATTCTCTTTTAATTTCTTTATGCATAGATAATTCCTGGTACTCTCTATTGCTTTCTCTCTCTCTCTCTCTCTCTCTCTCTCTCTCTCTCTCTCCCTCCCTCCCTCCCTCTCTCCTCTTTCAAACTCTCTCTCTCTCTTTCTCTCTCTCTCTTCACACACACACACACACACACACACACACACACACACTCACACAATCCTATGAGTATGCTAAAAACTTCCACTTAAAAGACATAGTAACTTCTGCTTAGAACATAGACACTCCCTCCCCTTTCCTCTTTCCAAAAAAGTATTGCATTCCCCCAACTCATGTTAGTAGAAATACAGGCAGGAAATAAGGGAAGTGACATGCCATATTTTTTTTATTCACTTGAATGAGGACAGAGGCAGAAAGACCCAAAATCTAGAAATGGGGGTTGGTGGGCAGGAACAGGGGAGGAATTGATTTAACAAGAAAAGATCCACTAGTCACAACTGGAAAGCTAAAAGTGATGATCAAGGACATATGAGCAGATGTCACAGTCAATCTACCCACGAGAAGCATTACTCTTTCCAGTCCTAAGAGCTTTGAAACAATAACAAGAAATCCCCAGAAAATCTTCCAGAAGAAAAGCCAGAAATGGAGGGGGAAATGATTCAATAGGTATTAAACTCTCAGCTGCATCAGTTGAGACTTACTTAGCAGTTACTATTCATTTTTTGGCGAACTCTGTCCCAGTGGACTTGTTTTGTTAAAAATCTTTAACCATTAGAACACTCTGTGAATGCACTCTTGACTCTTTCTCAGTATTGTTTTTGCACACACACATGTATACACATACACATACATATACACATACATGTTAAAGTCAAAAAAGAAAGTGTCTAACTGATGGTAAAATTGCATCAGTGTCTACTCAAGTCACCTCACTGCATCCTCCTGAGTCTGGGGGGGAGTGGGTAGTGGAAGGGTTCTTGTTAACACACTTTGCACTCACCATCAGCTGTGATACAGAAGATTTCCAAACAGAGGCCATGGCACAAACGTTCTTGGAGAAAGCTCATGCTGACGCCAATAGGAACACGATGTGTTGTTTTTCAAGTGCCAACACCTCCTAACAACAATTTTTCGTGCTATCAGATCGTTTCACACTGTGCCATCCCACTTTCTATCAAGTCTTAGCACATGAATGCAGTTTCAAGCCTCATATTTGATGGCTGAACTACTAAAGAGGAAAAAAACACTCAACTGTCTTGGGTCCTTAGTGTACGACATAAGGAGTATTCCTTTTATGCAATCACCAGTGTATGTTCATGTTGAATTCTGGACAATTAAGGATTTGACAGTGGAGAGATTATTTTGGAGAAACAAAAGAATTTATAATTGTAGAAAGTAATAGGTCAAGCTTTATACTACATTGAAGTTCATTATAACTTACACCTGAATTTCTCAAATAGGAAAATCAGAACTGAAAGAAGAGATATCTTTTTCTGCTCAATAATAATAATTTAAACCAATAGCTGACGTTAATATTGTGCCAGGTACTGTGCTTTACAATTATCTCATAAGAACCCTAGGAGGTAAGTATTATTATTATTCCAAGCTTACACAACTAGTAAGTATCTGAGGACAGATTTGAAGTCGACTTTTCCTGATTCCAGCTCTGGTGCTTTATCCATTACACCCACTAGCTACTTCTGCTCAAACAGAACATTTCCATGTTACTCTTGAGTCCTAAGTTTAACCAATATGGTGCTGAAGAATTATTTAGAGAAAGACTCAAAGCATATTAGAATTATCAGGAACTTTTGAACCCTCTCATTTAACAGAGGGAACAGAGACTCTGAAAAATCAAACAACTCATTCTATTGGAGTCAACAAAGATATACTGAATGTACCTGCTTTCTAGAAGGTTTCATATAGCAGCAGTGGCATAATCAAGACTAGCATCTACTCTTTTTGATTAGTAACCCAATGGCTAGTCAAATACGCTGCTTTGTCTTTTCAAGTATTTATTCACACCTAGCTATTGTTCTGAGTTGCATGTAAGTGATACCTGAAGATCTCCTTGTTTGTTCATACACCTGGGTGGAAAAGAGAAGGACTATTTAGAGGTGGAGGGATATTGATTTTGATTGAGGGGAAATTTTACTATCATCCCTAGGCTAGCCTCTATCTTCTTTTGTTTTTATTCCCCCTAGACTAGTCAAGTAGAAATTGAATTCAGTGGAATTGTACTAGGGAAAACAGAAATCCTTAAATAAATGAAAAAAAGGAAAGCCTTCAAGCTTTGCACAAAGCAGTGAAGTGATAGAGTACCAGACCTAGAATTAGAAAAACTTGAGTTCAAATCTGGCTTGAGATACTTACTAGCTGTTTGATCCTGGGAAAGTCATGTAAATCTAATTTATCTTAATTTCCTCATCTATAAAATAAGCTGGAGAAGGAAATGTCAAATAACTCTGGGGTCAAGAAGAGTCAGACATGACTGAACAACAACAAATAGCTTTGCACATGTAGTTCCTTATAACTGCCCATTATTGATGCTAAATTTTTTCTTGTGAGATTCAATACCTAAGTACAAAACATAGTTTTGTGTGTGTGTGTGGGGGTAGGGGGTGGTGGTGGTGGGGTGGGGGCTAGAGATGGGAGAATGCTTCTTGTCTGATAACCTTTCTTATTAATCATAATGCTTTGCCAGAATCTTCATCAGAATGGACTGTGCATCAATCCAGCCAAGTTCCATTTCCTTCCATCATGAATCATCTCTTGAATGCACTGATCAATTCTTCTGACTTAGAATGTTAGCCAAGAAAGATAATTAACTAATCTATTGATCATTAAACATTTAATAAGTACTCAATGTCTATTTGGCACTCTATACAAAATGGGGCCAAAGATAGTTCCTTCCCTCAAAGAGTTCACAATCTAATAGGGGAATATATAGATGATATATAGACAAAGGAATATATATATATATATATATATATATATATATATATATGTAAACAAGATATATGCAGAAAAAATAGAAAATATTTAACAGGGAGAAGGCACTAGAATTAAGAGGGATGGGAAAGTCTTCCTCTAGAATATGAGATTTTAGTTGGGACTTAAAGAAAATCAAAAAAGACTGTAGGTAGGAATGACGAGAGAGAACATTTCCCTGCCAGGGAAAATACCTTAGGTCAAGAGATGGGGGATCTTGTTTGTGGACCAGCAAAGAAGTCAGTGTCATTAGATCAAAGATTATGTGATGGAGAGTAAGGTGTAAGAAGATTCAAAAGGTAATTAGATTCTAGGTGATGGAAGATTTTGAATGCCAAGCAGAGAATTTTGTATATATTCCTGGAGGCAAGAGGCATCATGCGAGTTTATTGAATAGGGGGATGACATAGTCCTGCACTTTGAAAAAAATCACTTTGGTGACTGCATGAAGGATGAATTATGGTGGAGACAAGTTTGGCGAAGGCCTACCCACTAGCAAACTATTGCAATGGACCAGGTGTGAGATGATGAGGGGCTTCATAAGAGTGGTGACATTGTCAGAAGGGAGAAGGGGAAATTTTTGAGAGATATTGAAAAGATGAAATCAAAAGACTTTGACCACAGATTTGATATGGGAAGTGAAAAGATAGTGAAAAAATGAGGACATCATCTAGTCTGGCAGCCTAAGGGACCAGAAGGATGGTGTTGTCCTCCAGGGGAGGGGTAGTGTTTGGGGGGGGGTGGGGAGGATTACCAAATTCGGTTTTGGATATGTTGAATTTAAGATGTCTCCTATACATATGTTATGAGATGCTTGAAAGGCAATTGGAGTTTTGATATTGAAAGTTAGGAGATGTTAAGACAAGATAAATAAATTTAAGAATCATTAGAATAGAGAGGTGTAATCACATAACTGGGAACTGATGAGCTCATCAAGTGAAAAACTACAGAGGGAGAAGAGAAGATGATTCAGGGCAGAACCCTGAGGAACACCTTTGGATAGAAGACATGATCTGCATGAGAATCTAGCAAAGGAGATAGAAAGAGTGGTCAGATAAGTAGGAAGAGAAACAGGAGAGAGTGGTATCCCCAAACCTAGAAAGATGGAAGTATCAAGAAGATGATCTATAATGTCCAAGATTGCAGAGAGGTCAGGGAGAATGAGGCTTAGGAAAAGGCCATTAGATTTGGGTTCAGTTAAGGGTTGAACTGGTTTTGGAAATTTTTGTTATGCATAATTGCATCCTGCAGGTCCTCCCCTCAATATACCACTCTAACAATGGGGTTTCTTATAGTAGTTAATATCCTTTCATCAATATCCTCAGGAAAGCTAGTGACTGGCTTGGCCCCTCTGAGTTAGGCTAACCTAGGTTCTGGCAAGAATCACTAGATGTGTATTTTTCTAGCAATTATAACATTTTTGCTTATCTTCACTCATTGTCCATGAGGGTGGAGGATCTTCTTAGTAAGAAGTGTAACTGGATTAGACAAATGTGTCTCAGAAGAGATTATAATCTCTGTTTTCCCATAATCTCCTTCCAAACTTTGCTCTAGTAGGTTTCTGCTTCAGCACTAAAATAAATGGGAAGTTTAGCAAACTTCTTGACTCCTATGGGAGTGGGAAGGAAGAATGTCTCAGTTTCTCACATAGTCTATATCTATACCAAACTAGTCTTACCCATGGCTTCAATGCACAAAAGAACCTGGATTCCTATTTTTCTGTTTATCCATATTGTTCCTCATCAGCTTGGTCACCTCATCAGGGGAGTTCCACTTATTTCATTTGTCATAACTCTTGGCTTCTCTTCTGGTGCAATGTGATACCTCTTTACGAAGTGCCATGACCCCCTCTCCATTCTTCTGCATCTCTGCTTCTGACATTCATATTAGAAAAATCTCATATTCAATCCATTCATCACTCATGGGTTGGGGGAAAACCTACAGGATTCATATGCTAAGTAGATTCAAAGCCTTTTGAAAGAAGTAACATTGAGAAAAACAAACAACCCCCAAACCAGATGTCCATTGTTTTGAAACTCCACAAAGTTGAACTGCATCAAAATTTGGATGATGTAGGCTGTGGTGATAGTGATGCTGGTGGTGGTGGAGTACAGGAGAATAGAGAGGAGGAGTACAGGTGGTGGAGTACAGGAGAACAGAAGAGGAGATTCAGGAAATGTTATGTTGAAAAAAGATGGATACATAGGTAGAAGCAAACTAAGGATTCTGTTTCATCCTGTCATGTTAAGGTTGATTGCCCTTTTAGCCAGTAGCCTGTGTCAGAGGAGCGCTATAGTTGGTGAGTGGTTGGGGGTCTTTTTCTTTCTTTTGTGTGACATTTTGGTGCTGTCCTAATCATGTTCAAGAGAAATGTCTCTTTTAACTGCTAAATTTAGTTTCCTTCTTCCTGATCAATTGTCTGTGTCAGCTACATGCCATGCCAATTAAATAGTGTCCCTCTGTCAGTTATTTGTATTCAAATAAGCTTGCATCCCTGGCCTCTTGCTTCCTGGTTCATCTTAGTTTTCCTCATTTAAGTTCCTTTTATTGTTCTGTTTATCATTATGAAATATTCTATTTGAAATTCTGTGTAATCACACATATTCCTTTCTTCCTGAACTTTTTTTTTTAGTTTTTTTTCGTAAGGCAAACGGGGTTAAGTGGCTTGCCCAAGGACACACAGCTAGGTAATTATTAAGTGTCTGAGACCGGATTTGAACCCAGGTGCTCCTGACTCCCTGGCCAGTGCTTTATCCACTACGGCACCTAGCTGCCCCCTCTTCCTGAACTCTTGAAGGCTTTGGCTACAATTTACATATTCATATATATATATATATATATATATGTATATATATATATATATACATATATGTGTGTGCATAAATATGTAAATAAAATCAGCATAGACTAACCAATCTTGGAATTTCAGAAAATAAAATTCATATTCCAAATCATACTTAAATAAATGTTAGTCACTTCAGCATGCATTTGTTATTGTTCAGTAATTTTTTTAGTTTTGCCTGACAATTTATGATGCCATTTGGAGTTTTCTTGGCAGAGATACTATAGGGGTTTGCCCATTTCCTTCTCTAATTCATTTTACATATGAAAAAACTGAGGCAAACAGAGTTAAGTGAGTTGCCCAGGGTCACAACACTGCTAGTAAATGTCTGAGGTCAGAAAGATGAGTCTTCCTGACTTCAGACCCAGAACCCAATAGTTTGAGTCACCTGGCTACTCTATGCTTCCTCTTCTAAAACATTAAAACCTCAGCACAATCGCCGTTCCTTTTGCCCCTTAATAGTTACTTAGGTTATTGATGTTATTAGGAAATCTTTCCTTCCTTTCCAGTCTCAAACCTAGAGATAACCAATTCAGTTTACATTGTCCTCTGCTCTTGAATTCCTTTGTCCTCTTTTCTTATCATTCTTCATGTCTTGCCAAACTCCCATCATCTACCTCCTAACTCCTGTTCATGGGTTACCAAACAGAGGTTGAGGAAATCATTCAACCAAACTGACTGGGCAAGCCCTGAGTTCAGCAAGCAAACTTTTTTACTTGCTCCTATATCCTACTCCCCACAGTGGCTGTTTCAAAGTTACTCTTTTCTCCTCAAATCTATAGATTCTTTCTTCATCCCCCCCCCCCCAAATCCCTCCTCTTCCCCCCCACCCCGCTAACTTTGAGACCTCATCTCATACTTGAGAAAATTGAAACTGTTTTTACATTTGATAGCAAGCTCCTCATTAGATTGTGAGATCCTTGAGAGCAGGAACTGTGTTTTTATTTTTTATATATCCCTAGTGATTAGCAGACTGCTTGACTCAAAGCAGGTACTTAATAAATCTTTGGTGATTGATTATCTCATTGAATTTTTGCTATAGGTTCCCTTTTTTCCCTTCTCTTCATTTCAAACTACTTGACATTATTTCTCACTCTTTCTTCCTCATTCTAACCTCTGATAATCTGGTTCCTTTTCACAAACCATGGCCATGTCCTCTTCATGCACTTCTAAACTTTTTATTTTAAAAACTTTATCAAGCATTTATTTCTTCTTGCTTCCTTCTCTTCCTTCCCAAAGGAGGAGTGTGGAAGAACTATAAAACTCTTGTCATATACAAGCACAGTCAAAGAAGAGAAATCCCTACATTGTCCACTTTAAAAAATATGTATCTCATTCTGCATATAACACCCTTACACTGCCATGAGGTGGAGAGCAGTCTTTTTTTTTTTTTTAAAGCAAGGCAAATGGGGTTAAGTGGCTTGCCCAAGGCCACACAGCTAGGTAATTATTAAGTGTCTGAGACTGGATTTGAACCCAGGTACTCCTGACTCCAGGGCCGGTGTTTTATCCACTATGCCACCTAGCCGCCCCGTGAGCAGTCTTAATCATTAATTTTCTGGTTGCACTGATCATATTCCTAATATTTTTGAGAATTATTTATTTTTGCAATATTGATGTTATAGTATAAATTGTCTCTCTGTTATGCTCATATTTCATTTCTGCATCAGTTCATACAATTCTTTCCAAATTTCCCTAAAACCATTTCTAATACTGCAATTATATTCCATTATATTCAGATACAATAATTTTTTCAGCAGCCCCCCCGCCAAATTCATGCCCTTTTTGGTTTTCACTTCTTTTCCATTACAAAAGATCTATAAATATTTTTTTTGCAAGGCAAACGGGGTTAAGTGGTTTGCTCAAGGCCACACAGCTAGGTAATTATTAAGTGTCTGAGACCAGATTTGAACCTAGGTAATCCTGACTCCAGGACCGGTGCTTTATTCACTATGCCACCTAGCTGCCCGATATATAAATATTTTTATAAAAATAGTACTTATCCTCTTTTAAAAAATCCTGTGGTATATTGGCCTAATAGTTGTTTTTTTTTGGGGGGGGTCAAAGGACATTCAATTCAACAACTTTTTGGCATAGTTAGTTGTAAGTTGTTTTTCAGAACGTCTGGACTAAATTCACAGACTTATCAATAGTACATCAATATGTCTGTTTACCCTCAGCCCCTTGGATATTTGTTATTTTCTTTTTAGACAACTTTTTGTGAGGCAGAATCATAGAATTTCTTTAATTTGAATTCTCTATATATTAGTGATTTGGAGCATTTTTCAAATAGATACCTTAGAAAGGAAATAGTTAATGGGAAAAAAAAATCTTTGCAGTAAATTTCTCTGATAATGGCTTCATTTCCAAGATATGTAAGGAACTGATTCAAATTCCTTTGCCCCAATTCATAAATTATCAATTAATATGAGCAGACAGTACTCAAGGGAAGAAATCCAAACTATCTACATACGTTTTTTAACCCTTTTATCCCTTTCTATCTTTGTCAGCACCTCAATCATCCTCTTTTTCTTATCTTCATTCTCTATCAACTGGTTCTCTTCTGCCTACACACATGTCTGAGACTACCACTTTCTTTAAAAAAAATTAGATCCTTCATCTTTCCTCTCTTAACCAGACCCCTAAGAAAAGCTGTTTACAACTTATGCCTTCAATCAACAAACATTTATTAAGAACTTACTATGTGCCAGTATTGTTCTCAGAGCCTTATAATTATTATTTGATCTTCGCACCAACTCCGTGAGCTTGGTGTTAATATTATTCCTATTTTTATGGTTAATAGAGTCAGGAAGACTTGAGTTTAAATCTAATCTCAGATATTTACTAGCTAGATGACCCTGATCAAGTCACTCGACATCTTCTTGTTTCAGTTTCTTCATTTATAAAATGGTGATAATAATAGCACTTACCTACAGGGACATCATGTCAATCAAATGCAATAAAGTATTCATAAAGTGATGGACATATAACAAGAACTTAATAAAAACTGGTTCCCTTTCCTTATGTGAAATTTGAATTCATTTTTTTCTGATTTTGGACCCAGTGCTTTTTTCTTCTATACCATCTAGCTGTCAGGGGGTGACATGATTACAACTATCTGGAGTGGCAACTAGGTGATACAGTGAATAGAGCACCAGTCCTGTAATCAGGAGGACTTAAGTTCAAATCCAACCTCAGACACTTAATAATTACCTAGTGACATTGGGCAGGTCACTTAACCCCATTGCCTTACAAAACACAAACAAAAAACTATCTGGAGCTGGTTTTGAATGAAATCTTCAGAGAAGGAATGGAGAAGTAGAGCATTCAATGTATGGGGAAATGACTAATACAAAGCATTAAGATATATAGAGACAGATCATTGTGTTCCAGTAATAGCAAATTAGTTAATTTGTTCAAGAAGACTGGAAAGATAGGGAATCAGATCATGAAGAAATTTAAATGCCATATGAAGAGATATTACATACTAGAGGGGATTTAATGGGATTAAATTTTTGAGTGAGGTTGCAAGGATGCAAAAATCATCATGTACAAAAATCATCTCAGTGAATTTATTGGGATAGAGAGAGACTTGTGGCTGGGAAATTGGGAGACAGTCTTGACCAAGTAATTGGTTGAGATTTGGTAACTGGTTGCACACAAGAGATGAATGAGAGTAAGCAGACAAGATGACTCTGAGGCTATGAACTTGGAAGACTGGGAGGATGGTGGTATACTTGCAAGTAAGAGGTAAGTTTAGAATAGGGGTGGGATTTGGAGGAAAGATATTGAAATCTATTAGTTTGAGATGTCCACAAGACATCCTGTTTAAAATATCCAATAAGTAGTGATGAGGTCTGGGAACTCAGAGGAGAGTTTAGGGCAAAATATATACATATGGAAATAATCAGCACTGAGATGATAATTGAACTCATGGGAGCTAATGAGATCATCAAGTGAGATTGTGTACAAAGAAAAGAGGACCTATGATAAAACACTTTTTTCTACCATCTCCTCTTTAGCATCATTCTGTACTTTGAATGAGAATATGTGCATTACATGTGTCTAGAAGGCAGAGGAGGCTTTAGTTTTAGTTTTGTTTTTTGTCTTGCTCCCTAATTGTTCCAAGGCATGTACCTGATAGTAGTTTTTCTCCTAGTTTCATATAAATATTCTCTATTCATTTCTCTTCTTGTGCATAATTTCATGAGTAGAAGAGAAGATATAAGTATGGGGTAGTTGAATATTGAGGGAACATTTTAGCACGATCCTAAGGTTAGGCTCTAGTTTGACCTTGACCTCACACCCTAGAGAACTTGTCTGGGGAAAGTGAACATAAAGAAGGGTCCTTGGGGAGAATTAGAATCCTTTAAGAAAATATCCAACTCAGTGTTTCTGCTATTATATTATCTTAGAGTCTTTGATATAAGGAGTAAGTTTGGGAAGACTGCAGGCTGACTTGTATCCAAAATGTTAGCTATCTTCTTTGTGAGAGAAGATACAGAGATATGAAATAGTCCAAGTCAGAAAACAAACACAGATATGCTTATCTTACTAATAGAGGTGTGAATTATTTAAAGTCCAAAAGGCAGGCTCTTACAGGCATTTCATCATGTACAAAGAATAGTATTTTGTCTTGTAATGTGTTTTGGGAGAGAATTTTCAAAGGCATAGGCTTTCAGAGGCTTTGGAGAGGTATAGACACTTTTGCCTTCATCCTGAAGCACAGGATTTTTTACTATGAATGACTTGTAGGTAGATTATAAAATTTACAGATTGCATCTTTCATTCTGATCATGGCTGGTTCAAGGAGCATTTGAAATTACAATGTAGCATTATTTATCTAAATGAATGCAAGACTGTTAAATCTAATGTTGGTTAATAACCAACAAATTCAGCTAACAATGTGATGAAGTTGTACCACATGAATTTTTCAGTGACTGCTTTTACAGTGTTTACTGTTCTAATTGGCATGTACAGCTTAAATAGGGATGCCACTTTGGAAGAGCTTATCATCCCACATTCACCTGGCATGATTTATAAAACTGGACCATAGTGGGGTGAATGAACAGCTTTATATTAAATAGCCCTTGAGTGTCACATAAGATGGTTAACCTGAAAAAAAGAATGGATTCTGGTACAGACTCTGAAAGGTCAATTAGCAACCCCTGATGCAGAGAAGAGGCATTAGTTTTAATATCAAATTTATACCAAGCAGTCTAAAATGTTACTATTTTACATATGAGACTTGGAGTGTTATGAGTTTTTATTAGGATCATATAATTTAGAGGTAGAAGGGACTTAGAGATCATTTAATCTAACTCCCTCATTTTACAAGTGGGGACAATGTAGTGATACAGATTAAAGTGCACCACAGGAAATTAGGTGCTCTGATTTCAAATCATTTTGAACATGAGTGAGATTCTGGACAAATATTTTGATTTCTCGGAGCCTCAGTTTCCTCATCTATAAAAGAAAGAGGTTAGACTTAAGTACTCCTGGGGTCCCTACCAGCTTTAGTTAAATAATAAATCCATGATCCCCATGTCAACTGAGGTTTAGATATGTTGACTGTATTCAAATTCAAAGAGAGTCTAGATCCTGAGACTACAAACCCAGAGCTCTTTTCACTTTTCTGGAGGTTAGTCAAGCAAGTAGGTATTAGAACTATTATCTCAACCTGTGTCTTTTAGTATCACAGTGCCCTTTCCTCTAGGTTCTAGAACTGATCACTTACTACTTTTTGGGGGGTAGAATCAGAAATAATAAGGATTGTTAAAACACTGACTTTCCTAAGAGAGTTTTAAAAAGTGTTCATTTAGGGAACGATCAGGAGGGGAAAAAAGAATGTACAGAATGTAACAATTCAATGTGGGGAGGGGGTGGGTAGAGTTTCACAGCGGTGCTTTCCTTCCGTTTCTTTCCATTCAGTAGCAGTTGTTTTGATTAGCCTGTCCTTTAGGCTATCATTAACGTCTTTTGGGGGGAAGTACTCAGTCCATAAATATGAAAATAAGCCCATAATTGACCCTTGGACTGAATTTGTTTCCATTAGATTCTGCCATTGAAAAATGCAACTCCTTGTCGAGTCTTTCTGTGTGAAGTAAGCTGATGGTGCTCATACATTGGATAACAAAGACATGTCCTATACAGAGGATGTGGTGCAGTGATGATGGTAGAGGCGGGGAGAATGGAGATTGTTAGAGTAAAGGATGTGTAGGTATCTATTTTACAGCTGAAAGCACAATTGGATGAAATTCTAAAGTGCCTGCTGAGTTTATATACCGTTAATGCTAATTAATCTGAGGGCTATTGAACAATCAGTAATGAAAACTGATCAGTGTGTCCCAGTCATTGTTGTGGGAGTCTCTCTCTCTCTCTCTCTCTCTCTCTCTCTCTCTCTCTCTCTCTCTCTCTCTCTCACACACACACACACACACACACACACACACACACACCTGTGAGGGTCAGAATGGGAGAATATTTTGGAGATGCGAGATGTGAAATAATATAATAGCAAATCACTAGGAGTTGCCACACCTGCTTGTAGACTGTAATGGAACCTTGCTGAATGCAGGGAGATTTCTCTGTTAAATGGTACATAATATTCAGCAGCCTTCTGGGAGAGGATGAGAACTGCTGCAGTGTCCCGGGCATCATGTATAATATTCCAGTTGTTGTCTCGGCTTGTAGCCACAGCTGTAGAGTTCTGTTGCACAACTTAAGGTTGTTTTTTCCCCCCTTCCTGGAATTCCTACTGCTGACTGAAGAGAACATATGGCACTACTATTGCATCAAGACCTACAGGCAATTGCAATTTATACATTCAGCTAAAATGGTGCTGCTCTATGGGGAAAGAAAACCACTCACTAAAAAGCATAAAACACAAAAGCCTTGAGATTTCAAATTCACATCTTTACCCGGAAACAGAGCAACTACCAGTGCAAAAAAAAAATCTGTGGGGGTGCTGCATTTAGCTAATTAAATACACTAGAAGAGAAGCTTGAAATATATGTGCTCCTCATGAAATCTGTCACTATGATGATCATCTTTATTTTAAAAACCAACTGACAATCCCCATTCTGAAATCACCATGTACTCCTGTGCTTGGCCAGTTTCTCTTTGTATTGCTGTAAGGTGCTAGACACCTGAACATGCGTTGTTATCTGTGAATAATTGCATAGACTTACAGGAAAAAACAATCTACCTTTTAGGGAGATCCTGTATAGTTTGTCCATCTGAGCCAAATTTCTAGAATCTGTTCATGCTTTAACACTTCAAAGATCTCTCATTTTTGTACATTAGGTACTTTACTCACTAATACAATGCTATTTTCTTTGACAAAGTTGATGGTCTTCAAGAGTTATTGTGGACAAAAAATAATAATCACTGCAGTCAAAAATTTGGTAAATGCCCTTTCTAAGTATAGTTGTCAGATAATAAACACATTTTTCAAACTGTTCTGTATATTAAATTAATTCTTAGGTGACTTACATGATTAGCAAACTCAAAAAATCATCAGAAAATGCATATTTCTAATTTTCTGCCTTCTTAATAAAAGTGTGTCCTTTGCTATATTATTCATTTTTAAGACTTTGAAGCTATAGATTACATTAAATGTACAATGGTAAAAAAAAAAACAGACAATAGAAGGTGCATCACACACAGGTTCTTTTAGTTAACAAACTGCAACTGAAATTCAACACAATGGACTGGAGAGTGCAATACCATATTTCTTTTTCTTTTTACTCTGCTTATTCCATATCACCACTTTATCTTTCTGAGATCAATTGTGAAAATTTTCAACAATTTCCCCTGAAAATATTAAAATAGAAAGGTAATAATATGGAAAGGTCTGTGGTAAAGGAGGAAGAGGTAGTTGAGGATATGAGAAATGGTGGAAAGTTTGCATTGACCATTCCTTTAAGATTTTGTGGGGCCCTGGAACATTAATAGACATTGGGATAGTAGCCAGGGGACCATAGATATTTCAGGTTCATTATAAAATTGTAATAAAATGCAATATATAAATATGATATATAATATAATATATAAATATGATACATATTTTATTATAGATTTAGATCACATATAAAATAAGTATAATAAAATATATGATTTTAAAACAAAGTAAATATATTATGTCAAAAATATCTATTGACCCGTGGCTACCACTCTCACCACTGGGAACATGTGCATAGTACGTACACACAACATACATACATATATAAATGTATAAAACAAAGGGCACAGGACAATGAATGAGAAGTAGATATGCAACCTCTATTGACAATGAAAAGAATTGTATATGTGGATCTCCATTGTCTACACCTACCCTTAAGGGTCCATATAAATTTGAGTAGTTGAACATATTAAATGCTTTTTCATGGGCAATAAGAGCAGAGAGAAGCAACTGCATGTTTTCCTAAACTCCAGATTCTTACTAATATTTGCTGCATAAATCTTCAATTTTTCTATCCTGAGATCACATATAGTGTATACCTTGCTGGTCTGGTGCAGGCAATATCTGAAACAAAACAAAACAAAACAAAAAATCATGTAACAGCCATATTCTTTGTTATTGAATTTGGCCTTGATGCTTAGATTCAGCCTCTGTATTTTGATTAGAAATTCTCAGACTAATATAGAATGACAAATTTTGTATCTGCTTTCTAAGAAACAAGCAATGGACAGTTAGAAATGAAGAGTCTACTTTAAGAAAGAACTCTGGGTTTTTATTCTTCATTAGATGTCATCCTTTCAAGTAGAGTGTTCCAGAATCTTACCTTTCATTTGTATACATAAATGATGCTTTCTAACATTTAAGTTTCTAATTATATTGAAACTCTGCAAAACCCAAAACATGAGCAAACTGTCATTAATATCTAACTATTTAAACAGAAACCCCATACCCCAAAATTGCCCAAATGATTCAGATTATGCAAAAGAAATTTTAAAAGAAAAGAAAAAAAGCAGATATAATTCATTAACATTCAAAATCAAGACTTGATTGCTATTGCCTGTATAGCAATTTGGAGAATCTGTCATTTTTGAAGTGTGGCTGTGCAGATTCCAGTCCCTTGATATCTCCTTATCTTTTATGATTTTATGATTATTATCTGTGACCCTCTCCCTCCTCCCCCCTCCCCAAGATAACAGATATTGGAAAGATGGCTGAACTTCTCAATTTCACACTTTCTTCTAATTTGCCTGCCAGGCAAACAGATTTTGTATAAGAAAGGAAAGATTAAATTTGGTTAGTGGAATCTGATCCTCAAGTTGATAAGGAGACAGTGAGAGAGTATCAAGATGCCCTAGAAAAGTTCAGGTCACATTTGCACTGGCAAAGGAATGACAATTTATGGATCTGAAAGAACGTGTTGGGCAGCTAGGTGGCAGCAAGGGCAACAAAGTGGTATAATAAATAGAATATGGTACTTAGAGGCAGGAAGGCCTGAGTTCAAATCTGATCTCAGACACTTACTAGCTATCTCTGTGACTTGGACAAGTTACTTAATCGTTGTTTGTTTCAATTTCCTCATTTTTAAAATGGGTATGATAATATTGTCAACCTTCCAGGGTTTTTATGAGGTTCAGATGAGATAATAATTGTAAAGTTTTTAGCACAGTATCTGACAAATACTAATTATTATAATTATGAGAGAAATAAGAGATATGATTGCTACATATCCACTGCTTGATTTTTGATTATGGAAACAAGTAAAGTGTCATGGGATGGGAGAAGGAAAAATGTTCCAATTTTTAGGCAAGTGAATAACTTCTGCAAACAGTAGGCTAAGTGAACTTGACTTATAATCATTGAGCTTAGACAAAGTACAATGGAACTAGATGAATGGCTCTACCCAAAGAACAATCATTAAGGGTTCAATAGTGACATGAAAGGAGTTTTTCAATGGTGTGTACAAAGGAACTGTGCTCTATTTTTACCCCACAGATTTTTATCAATGATTTGGATAAAAGCAAAGATTGCATGATTTTTAAATATACATTTAACTCAAATCTGTAAGGAGTAGCTAAAGCACTAGACATAAAATCAGTATTCAAAGAGATCTTAATAAGTTGGAGTACTGGTCTGAATCTCAAAGTGAAATTCTATAAGGATAAATGTAAAATCTTATACTTAGTTTCAAAAAGTCAACCTCTCAAGTGAAATATAAGGGGGAATTGTTGGGACAGTCATGTGTCTGAGTTAAAAATAACAGCCAGACCTCAATTGCCAACTCAATGAGTCAATGGCTTGATTTGAACTGAGGAATTCAATACAAGTTAAAAAGAATCAAAATGACACGTTTCCTTGGCACTTCATTTCTACAAGGACATTGATAAATTGAAGATCATCCAGAAGAAATCAAACAGCATGTTGAAGGACCTGGAGTACATGGCAGAAAGTACCAGTTGAAGAACTTTGTGGTGTTTAACCTGAAGAAGAGAAGATTTAAGGGGATATGATTAGCGTCTTCAAGTATTTGAATGCTTGTCATAAGGAAGGTAGATTAGATTTATTTTGCTTGGATAGAGTAGACAGAACAAGTAATAACAGGTGGCAGTTGCCCTCCCCCCCAACCCCCCCCCCAATTAAACTTAGTCTTAATTAAAGGGAAAAAAATTTCCAAACACTGAGTTATCTAAAAGAAGAAATAACTATATCTGGTGATAATTGGTTCCTCCTCACTTGGCGACTTTAAGGAAAAACTGAATAACCAGATATGTTTAAGAGGAAATTCTTTTTCACATCTAAGTTGAAATAGGTAACAATAAAGGTTTTTTTCCCAACTCCAAAATTCAATGATTCTGATAAATTTCCATATCAAAACCACCAACATATGGAAGCCTTCTCATTCTTTTACTATCCTAGATGTACCAATGCACAACTTATTTGTTCCCTCATTCTTCCTTCATGTCTGATGTAGCTTATTTTCTAATCATATGTGATCTTGATTATTTTGTTTATCTCACTTCATTCATAATGTATTTTTGCAAAAGCTAGATAGAATTAGAAAAGAAAGGTTTGACTCTTGCCTTTGAGACTTAGCAATTATGTCATTATATATCACATAGGCAAATCATTTAATAATTTTGAGTCTCATACTCCTCTCTTGCTATACTGATATTATTATTTTGTATTTCATGTGCTATGTGCTAGTTATTGCACTGATAGATAAAATAGTTTTTGTGCAATTGACTAAAAGTATTATAATAAAAGTTCATCTTCTAGAAGTTGACCAAAAGTATCTTTGATACAACTACAATAGTAGGTAGGATGATGGGGACATATATACTTTATCAAATTAATAGTGTTTTTGTCCATACTAGCATTAAAATAATTAAGACTTCTATCTGATCCATTGTATATCCATAGACCTTCAGAGGAACAAGTATGATTTCAGAAAAGATCTGCACATCTCAATGTCTTCCAGTATAAACTGGGAAAAATTTTACTTGTCTATATCTGATTCCTAAATGTGTGAGCAACAAAGTTCAATAACATAGTCTAAAATCATCAGCACATTATAGTGTGCAATGGGAAATGCAAAAGTGATAAAGACTTGATTATCACTCTTGAAGTATATACAATACCATAAGAAATGAGATTATATAGGTATACAAAATGCTTTTGCAAAGCTTAAAAGTAGGAAGGTAGGAAGAAAAACAGGTAGCTACACCATAATATGAAAACTATTATATTATTTTGGAAAAAAATCGTTCTCATCTTGTTCAATGGAGTTCAGATGGAAATGGTCCTTGAACAAATCACTATCTTGATATGATTCTTAAGGTGTTCATCTTCTTACAGACTTGCTCTAGATAGAATTGAAATAGCAGAAAGGATGATGAGGATGATACATCTTTCCTATCCTGTTCACATATAATGTCTGTTACTTCTGATGGGTCTTCACATTTTTTAAAGTTTTGCATTTCTAGTAGCTTCAAAATTTGCTTTATCTGCATCTATTAAAATATTTTTCTTAAACTTTTATGAATCAGTTATTTCCAGGCAACAATTTGGTATGATAATGGTATGTGATAAAATGTAAAGTTTTATTCAGTTCCTAAGGATATTTCTAGGTCTGTTTCTTTGACTGAGGCAATATGGTACAATAGAGAGAGTTAACACAATCTGGGTTCCAATTAGGTCTCTGACACAATCTGGCTGTGTGATCCTGATCAAATCCCTTCATTTCTTAGAGCTCTAGGCAACTGTCTAAGACTATAAGTTACAGAGAATGTGCTGACCTGCTTTGGTAAAAAGGATTTCCTCTTTAGGGACTTCTCTGTACCAGTGAAACCAAAGATCCAATACCCATTATACCTGTTACTATATATAGTATGTAGATTTTTAATCTGTTAGTTCATGAATGATAGGGAACTTCTGATGTGTAATTCCAGTTACCATATCATGTCTCACTATTTGATAGATGATAAATTTTTGCAGCCTTCAGCTATGTTTTCCAACTATGTTGTCCAGTTTCTGTTCCTTGCATAATCTTCATTGATCATTTGCTCTGGACTCCTTAAAGTTAACCCTTCTATAATCTCTGGTGGCAGTGTTCAGGTTCTCAATTCCCATCATAAACCTTTTCCATTTCTAGAAACAAATCTGCATGAGTCATCTATTTGTTCTAAACTCCTTTGTAAACATATTGTTAGTTAAGTTCATGAAGATATCACCTATGGAGGATATTTTCATTCCATTTTTGGATCTTAGCCATTTCATAGTTTCCATCTGGAAGTAAACTGTGTTCAGTTACATTTGCCAAATTCAATGTCATGTACCTGCTATTGGCCTTAAGTGATGTCTCCTTGTTTCAAACATATTCTATTTATTTTTTGCTCATTTAGTATATGCTGTAAGAATGTCTATTAATTCTTTCCCCCTTTTTTGGTGAAGGCATTAATATTTCTATAGTTGCTTTCAGGTGATGAGCCCTATGTTTTGTTAATATTTTATGGATTTTTGGTAGAATGCTTTCCAAATCTACTGTGGTCTATTTTATATATCTATATGTGTACACAAAGACTGGGGTAGTATAGGTATAAACTGCTGAATATGTGTTATACATCTCTTAATGTATACAGACATGACTTCCTCTGTGACTTGACTGTGATTTGGACTTGAGAGTCCAAGGAATAAGTGTTGCCTTTTCATCAGTTAAATATGACTTTAGGATTTAAGGTCAAAGTATCCAGTCTCTAGCTTTTCTTGTATATTAATCAACTCCAAAGGACATTTTTATAGCATTGAACACAGATGTCACGCAATGAAGGAATTATCTTATGTGATTTTTTAGTTGTTTGTTTTGGTTTTGGAAAAATTGTATAGATTGATGTCATTCATGTACATCAAGTGTTTAAATAAGGTATTTTGATTATACTTCTTCATTCTGGAAGCCATCCTTAACTCTATTTAGGAGAAATTAGGATTATATTGGGTTTAAGCATCCTCCCTAAAAATGTTGCTGTTGACATTATTATGTTGGTAGAATGATGATGTCTATCGGAAAAACAACCATAAAAGAATTTGATAAGATTTCAGTGCTAAAACTAAGGTTGAAGGGAAAAATTACTTCTCATAGGGAGGAGTTCAGAACATTTTACTGAAGAAAGAAAATGTTGGCTAGTTAATGATGAATTCAATGAATCTGAATAGGTATGGAGGATATTCAGGTATATAGAATAACATTTGTATGGTCAAGAAGCATGAATGTGAAGATCAGGCTTGGGTAGCAGGAAGAAGTCTGGTTTATTGAAGGATAGGATACATGAAATAGAGTAAGAGATATGTCTGGATATTTAGGTTAAGATCAAAGTTTTGAATATTATTTTATGACTTTTTCATTTATTATATCTTTATTTAAATTTTAAATATCAATTGCGTATTAAAATATTAAATTTATTAATTTGTGCTATTATATAATTTTAAATTTTATTTATTTTTATTTATGATTTTATGAGTAGACAATGGGGTACCATTGAAGGATATTGTTTAGAGTGATATGATTAGAACTGTAGTGAGGTAAATTACTCTGATAGTAGTTTATGGGTGAATTAGAAGGGGATAACAACTGGAAGCAATATGACTGGTTAGGATGCTATTATATTAGATTGGAAAAAATTCATAAAGACTTGAAGCAGACAACAGTGGGAATGTTAAGGAGGGGTAGATGAAGGCACATTGAAGTAAAATTTACAGGAATTGAAGACAATTTGATATGAGAGACAAAGACTTGGAAAAATAAGATCATGATTTTAAGATTTGGGAGATTAGGAGGATGGTATGCTCAACAAAAAATCAGGAAGTCAGAAAGAAGCTCTCTTTGGGGATTGCACGGTTAATTCAATTTTGTAGGAGACACTTTTCAGTTACTAAATAGAATTTGAAATTATCCACTAGTAGGAAATGTATATTTGAAAACTCAAAGAAAGAAGACTAGACATGCAGATTAGAAGTGTACTTGGAGGTGAATAGTTGAAGTTTTCTGAAATAATGGCTACTAATGCATGATGTAGAAAAGGAAGAAGACCAAGGACAGAGCCTGGAGAAGTGAGTACATTTAGGGTAGAGGAGCAGTAGAAGGAGGAGAGAGGAAATGGTAGAAAGTTAGGAAAAGAACCAGAAAAGAGAAACTTTTAGGAGAAGACAGAAGGAGGAAGGAACAAAGAAGGGTAAATGCTGCAGATGATTTGAGATTGGCATCATTAGTGGTCACTCTGGGAATGTTCTCTCAAATCACTTCCAGGAATTTATCAAAAGGTGATAGGAGGAAAATCAGGAAGTAAAGTAGACTGATCCAAATTGTCATGAAGAGTAATAATAATAATAATGATGATGATGATGATGATGATGATAATAATAATAAATAATAGCTACCATTTATATAGCATCTACTATGTTTGGGGTGCTATGCTAAGTGTTTCATTTGCCTTCATAGTCACCTGCAAAGTAGGTTATATTATTGTTTTACAGATGAGAAAATTGAGGCAAACAGAAGTAAAGTAACTTGTCCAAGGTCTCACAGCTATTGAACCTCTGAGTGAAATAGTAAAAGACAAAGCAGGAACACATGGTAGAAACTGAAGAGCAATTCATAGAATTTCTACTCAAATCTGTTTTCTCTTTTAAGATTATCAAACCTGTATTGGTCCACTTTTAATTATGTCTGACAATTGGGACACATTCCATTCCATTCTCACTCTTACAGAACCATAAATGAGTAATGTTTGTGAAATGCTTGACTTAATTTGGGTATATAGGAAGTATGGATAGAATTCCAAGTGAACACTTCCAGTCCACTAAATAGAGCATTTGAATATCTCTCCAAGCCCACTACCCATCCACCAGTACTGATGGTAGTGGTGTGAGGAAGGGAAATGGGTAGCTTTGGAAAGTTATAGAAGTTGTGGGGGGGTCCTTCATGGACCTAGTAGAGTTTTAGTTTTAGTTTTAATTATGAGGTCTGGTTAGAAAATCAACGAGCTGCATAGTAGACAACAGACAAAAGGCAGTTTTTAGAAGGGACAATTAGACTGGAAGGTCTTCACAGATAAATACATCATGTCTCCTACCTGATTGTTCTTGGCAGGTATCAGTTTGCAATCCAATTGGAGGAAGATATTATAGAATTCAGAGTGTTTTGTTGGACCAACACTATGATGTTCAATTTTCCTGGAAATGAAAATGGTGCAAAGGTGAGCAAAGGGGAATGCCAAATGTAGGAATTATAGTTTCAAAGAAAGGTCTCTTCTAGTTACTTGATCATGTCATTTTGTCTTTTGAGGTTTTAGTTTCCTTACCTGTAAAATAATTTGGTGATTAGGAAGTGCTAGAATTCATCTTGAAATTTAACTTCTGTGATCTTTTGAAGTAGAGGCAGATGTCTTCAATGAAACTATGCAGAGCTTTAGATTCCCGAAGTTCTATTACAAATAATATTAGCTCTTCATTTTAAGGAAATAGTTTGATCATATAGAGAAAATGTCCTTTCATTCCTATGTTTTTAATGTTTTAAAAAATTTAAAAATAAATTAGCATAATATTTTCAATGATCTTTTATGTATTTATTAATAAAATGGACAATTATTATGTGTTCAATTTTGCTAATATTTCCTAATGTTGAACAGTCTTTGCATTTCTTGAATAAATTCCTATCTTCTCAAAAGTTTTAGCATCATTAAATTATAGTGTAATTTTTTTATGTTTAGCTCATTTATCTATTTGGAATTTATTGTGGTATATGGTATAAGTTGTTTGTCTAAAACTGTTTTCTTCCAAAGTGCATCAGTTTTTCCGTACTTCTTGTGTTGGCTCACCTACTTGTGTTCTTGGGCTTATCTAATATTATACTGTGGCACATATTTGTTTCTAAATCTTATTTATTTAATTTTCCATTGATCTACTTTATTTTAATTGATCTACCTTTTAAAAAAATTAATGCCTGACAAAAATAAACAGCATGGAACAATTGTTAGAATTGTGGATTCATGAAGAAGGAATTTAAATTCTTCTACTTACACTTATTGTCTGTGGGACCATGGGCAAATCATTTAATGTTTTTGAAACCCAGGCAATTCTATAGGATTTATCTATTAATTTACAAGAGAGGTTTTAATATATTTTGGTGGAAGGAGTTCCAATATTGATGAGATCAGCACTTTTCAAATATATTTATGACCAAATAGTTTTGATAATTATTGTTTTGTAGCATAGTTTGAGATATGATCATTCCAAGTCCTCTTTCTTCTTTTCCTTTCCATCATTTACTTTGATTTTCTTGTACTTTTTTCCATATGAGTTTCTGTTATTTTGTATAATAAACTAAAGTATCAATTTTGCATAGGAATGAAATTATAATCTATTTATAATCATATTGCTGAGGTCCAACAATGAACACTGACTATTTCTCTAATTATTAAGATATACCTTTATTTCTGTAAAAATTATTTTATATATTTATATAAATCCTTTGTGTTTTGGCAGATTGATATCAAGATATTTAAGACATTTCATTAATCTCTTAAATGAATTTTCCACCTATTTCTTCCTTATGATTTTTGATCATCATATGTAGATATGTTAATTAGTTTATAGATTTGTTTGTTAATCTACTATATTAAAGATATTAGTTTTAATTTTTTTGATTGACTCTACAGAGTTTTCTAAGCAAATCATCATATTATCAGGAAATAGATTTACTCTTTACCTATGTCTATTGTCTTAATTCCTTTTCTTTTTTTAAATTGTTATAGCTAATTTTTCTACCATTGCTAAAAAAAATAAGATGCATGAAATCTTTACTTTACCCTGAATTTATTGGGAAAATTTTCATGAGCTCTGTGGTACAAATAATATTAACTCTTCCTCTTAAATAAATGATTTAAACCATATTAGAAATGTGTCCTTCATGATTTTAGCATAGATTAGATTTTAAGCATAAATTAGTGTTGCATTTCAATGATCTTTTAGTAGTTATTAATAAAATAGGCATTTTTGTTATATAATAAATTATTCTATTTCTTAATGTTGAAGTGCCCTTTTATAAATCGATTCAATGCATATTTTTGTATACTTCTTTTGTAATACTTGCAAATCTCATTGCCAACATTTCATTTAATATTTTGCAACATTTTATTAGTTATATTCCTTTTATCTATACTATCCCTTCCCACTTTGGGCATCAGAACCTTATTTAGTTCATGGAAAAATTTTGTATTTTCATGATCTTTTTTGAATTTTTGCAAATAGTTTATTTAATGTAGGAAAAATTTTTCTTTTTTGTATTTGGCAGAACTCATTCATAAATCCAACTGAACAAAAATGATTTTCTTTGTAAGGTCACTGTTGACTTATTTGACTTTTCTTTTTTAGAATGAGTAATCTGGATTTTCTATTTCCTATTGTTTTAATTGGGATATTTTAGAATTTTATAGGTATTTATCTACCCACGTTTTCAGGGTTTTTTTTAATACTTTTTCTTTCTCTTCACTCATTGTGAATAGTAACTTTTTAAAAAAAATCTTGGTAATTTGGTTCTTTCTTGCTCTTAAAAAATAAAATTAGTTAATAGTTTATTGAATTTTTTGATCTTTTGAAATTCTGCTTTTTAATAGTTTAATAATTATTTGTTTTTTAAATATATCTTTCACTTGTTAAAATTCCTATTTTTGTGTTTATTTGAAGATTATTTGCTGATTATATTTTAAATATCATGAACATGAATTATTTTCTTTTTTAGTATTTAGATATAGAAAATTTATTTTTTAGAATTGCTTTAACTATATCTCATAACTATATCTCATACTAAGTTGTTTGACAGTTATAATTCTCTTTAAAATGGTCACTTATTTTTTCCTTTTTTCACTTCATTAGTCTTTATCTTTTTCTTATTTTAATTTTGATTAATTTCAATTCAAATTAATTATGATTTCAGTGGTGTAAGGGTCAGCAAAGTACATTAAATATTTCTTTCAACATTTGAATATTTTATATTTTAAAACATAATTTTTTCTTTAGGGGTGGCTAGGTGGCGCAGTGGATAGAGCACTGGAGTCAGGAGTACATGAGTTCAAATGTGACCTCAGACACTTAATAATTACCTGGCTCTGTGGCCTTGGGCAAGCCACTTACCACCCCTCCCCCATTTTCCTTGCAAAAAAATAATCTTTTTTTTGAAAAAGTTCCATGTGATATTGAAAATAAATTTACTTATTTACCTCTGATTATACAAAAATGACAACATTTAGGTTTTTAAGATCCTAAAAGTAGATTAAGCATTGTTTATAAATAATGATATAAAATACATCTTCAGAATATGTATATCAACCATTATTTTCACCCAAGTCATAGTATTATGTTTTTAAAAATCATTTTTATAATGATTAAGCAGAGTTGTGCTAGTTTAACTCACCTACAGATTGCTAGTGATTGTATTTCACTTGTAAAATATCCTTAGTCAGTAATTAAGCATAATCAATCAACATGCTTGTGTTCTATTTGTTCCGGTTTCAATTTTCTATTGTGGAGATTTCCTGATGGAAATATTCTCTGTGCTTACCATTTCTATAATCTGTCTGTTTGGACAAAATTCCAAAAATGAATTCAAGAAATGGATTTTGAGTGATTTGACTTCCTTTAGCTTTATAAGCTTTAAGAAATTCATTGACAAATTTGTACTAGGTTTTTACCTTGTAGTATCCCAAAACTTTTTTGACACTTTAAAAAGTGACTTCCATATAATTGCTTTCTGTTTTGTCTCTTCCATTATCTGAGGATTCACAAACACTCCCTCTTTAATTTTAGCCTCTCTGATACCTGGAAATTCATTTATAGATTAAAAAACAATCCTGCACTGTTTCAATCCATCCTCTTGACAACATTTTCATTAAACCAAGTTTAATACTTAGGAAGGGTAATAAAAAAATTTGTGACTCATCTTGTCATGGGTTTATCATGCTTTTCTTCAGTACAAATGTTTTTATTTTATTTTTTCCAATTACATGCAAAGATAGTTTTTAATATTCATCCTTTTGCAAGCTTTTGAGTTCCACATTTTTTTCTACCCCTCTCTTTTCTCTTCTCTCCTCATGGTAGCAATTAATCTGATATAGGTGGTACATGTACAATCATGTTTAACATATTTACATATTAGTCATATTGTGGAAAAAATTAGTGCTTAGGGGAAAACATGAAAAAGAAAAAACATAAAAGAAATTTTACAAAATGAAATAGTATGCTTTTCTCTGAATTCAGGTGTCATAGGTTTTTCTTGGGATGTGAATAGCATCTTCCAAAACAGGTCTCTCTATTGTGAGTGAACTGCTTTGAGGAGCTGCATTCATCATAGTTGATCATATCAGAATATTGCTTTTAATGTGTGCAATGTTTTCCTGCTTCTGCTCACTTCACACAGCATCAGTTCATACAAATCATTCCAGGCTTTTCTGAATTCTGGCTGCTCATGATTTCTTTCTCTTTTTTTTTTAGGTTTTATTTTCTGCATTTATTTTTTTTTATCTTAACAGTTTCTTTTTGTTTTTTTTTTTCATTTTAAACATTTTATTTGTTTTCCAATTATATACAAAAGTAATATGTACCCATCATTTTTTGCAAGGCTCTGAATTCTACAATTTCCCCGCCCCTTCCCTCTCTCCCCACAGAAGGCTGTCTGATAGTCTCTACATTGTTTCCATGCCATACATTGATGTAAATTGAATGTTATAAGAGTAAACATAAGAATAAACATAAATCCCCTCCCCCCCAAAAGAAGATGAGGAACCTCAAGAACAGAGAGAGAGAGAGAAAAAAAATTGTACTTCAGTCTGTGTTCAGATATCAATGGCTCTGTCTCTGGGGTGAGTTGCTTTCTTTATCATAAGTCCACCAGAGAAGCTGTTTCAATATTTTTCCCACAGTCCCTTTCTTCTTATTTTTCTCTAGGGTAAGATAGATTTCCTCACCCCATTAAGTGTGTATGTCATTTCCTTTCTGAGCCATTTCTGATGAGAATGAAGGCTCACTCATTTCCCCTTGCCTTCCCCCTTTCCACTTCATTGAAAAAACTTTTTCTTGACTCTCATGTGAAATTTCTTAGCTTCTTCATCTCCTTTTCCTTCCTCCCAGTACTTTTTTTTATTACCTATCGACTCCATCTTTTTACTATATTATACCATTATATTCTACTCCTTCCTATGTCGTGTCTCTATAGGATCCTTCTAACCGTTCTTATAAATGAAAAAGTTCATATGAGTTATCAATATCTTCTTCCCATGCAGGAATACAAACAGTTCAATATCATCAATTTCCTCATAGTTAGTCCTTCTCTTCCACCCCCTCTATGGTTTACCAGAATCCTGTACTTGGAGATCAAACTTTCTGTTCAGCTCTGGTTGTTTCAATAGGAAAGCTTGAAAGTCCCCTGTTCCACTGAAAAATCCATCTTTTCCTCTGAAAGATGATGCTCAGTTTTGTTGGGTAGCTGATTCTCAGTTGAAAACCAAGATCTTTTGCCTTCTGGAATATCATATTCCAATCTCTACAAGCCCTTAATGTAGATGTTGCCAGATCCTGTGTAATCCTAACTATGGAGCCTCAGTAGTCGAATTGTTTGTTTCTGGAAGTTTTTAGAATTTTCTTTTTGATTTGGGAGTTTGGGAATTTGACTATAATATTCCTGGAAGTTTTTCTTTTGGGATCTCTTTCAGGAGGTGACTGATGAATTCTCTTGATATCTATTTTATCCTCTGCTTCTAAGATCTCAGGACAATTTTGCTGTATTATTTCTTGAAAAATGAAGTCTAGGCTCTTAGGCTCTTCTCTTGGTCATGGCTTTCAGATAGCCCAATAATTTTTAAATCATTTCTTCTGGATCTGTTTTTGAGGTTGGTTGTTTTTCCAATGAGATATTTCACATTTTCTTCTATGTTTTGGCTTTTTTTTGGCAGTTTTATTTCTTCCTGAATTCTTGCAAAGTCATCAGCTTCCTTTAGTTCCATTCTCCATTTGAAGGAGTTATTTTCTCCAGAGAGCTTTTTTTATCTCCTTTTCTAGCTGACCACTTCTGCTTTTTAAGGTATTCTTCTCATTTGCCTTTTTTGTTTTGCTTTTGCCATTAATCCTAAATTGGCTTTTAATATATTATTTTCTTCACTATTTTTTTGTATATCTTTCACTAAGCTTTTGATTTGGTTTTTATGATTTTTCTGCATCGCTCTCATTTTTCCTCCCAATGTTTCCTCCATCTTCCTTAATTGCTTTTCAAAGTCTTTTTTTAGTTCATCCATAGTCTGAGACCATTTTCTATTTCTTTTGGAGGTTTTGGGTACAGAAGCTTCAATTTTGTCTTCATTTGAGTATGTGTTTTGATCTTCCATGGGACTAAAGTAATTCTCTGTGGTCAGATTCTTCTTTTTCTGTTGTTCACTCATTTCTTCAGTCCAAGACAGCACTTCCAAGGCTTTGGGTTTTTTTGGGGGGGACACCCCACTGGGACCTTTAGTCCTCCAAGGTCTTATGCTCTCTTGCCTATGCTTTGATATGTAGATGTCCCCCCATTCTTCCCTCTGCCCTGGGGCTTTAAGGAGGGAGCCTGCTATCTTAGTATGGAAGCCCAAACTGCAACCTGGGTCTGAGTGTAGGTAAACAGCAGAGTCCTACCATGAGGGAGAGCAGAGAGATCTCTGCAGACTTCCCTCACCATTTCTGGGGGTGCAGGCTGCTTTCTCCAGATTCTCGCTGAAGATTCCGTGGCCTGTGCTCTTCACTCCAGACTCATTCTGGTGGAGCAGAATTCTCTCTCCACCCCTTTAAACTATTAACTGGTGATCTCTGGCCTGCACTGGGCTGGGCTGAGCTACTACTACAGCTTTTTTTCCCTAAGCCCTGGTCCTGGTGAAACACACCTTTCTTGTGGAATTTCTAAGT
Source organism: Macrotis lagotis (assembly GCF_037893015.1). NCBI lineage: Eukaryota > Metazoa > Chordata > Mammalia > Peramelemorphia > Peramelidae > Macrotis > Macrotis lagotis. The sequence continues at coordinate 494,877,907 of NC_133666.1, forward strand.
TGTCTTGGAAAGGGAAAATGTATCATTCAGTCTTTCTGTAGGTTCTGACCCTCTAAATTTTGGCTAGAGCCATCATTTGTTTCTTTTTTTTTTTTGAGTTTGTGAGGAAGGAGTTCCCGGGAAATGCTGCCTTCATGCTGCCATCTTGGCTCCGCCCCCCCCCTCATTATTTCTTACAAAAAATAGTATTCTATCAAATTCATATACTATAACTTGTTTAGCCTTTACCCATTTCTGAGCATCACTTCTATTTCCAAGTCAAAGAGATATAAACCTAGTCATAGTGGTGATAATGTTTGTCCTTCAATCTCTCATTGCGGAGATGATGCCACAACATGTATGCGAATTGGATTTGATGGAGAGAGTGCTGTGCTGAGTCTCTAGCCTCATTTTCTCCTGTAGAACCATCTGAGTCCAGTGGCCAGATATTAATCAGGACTACTGGAAATGGTACTGGATGTGAGACAATCCAGGTTAAATAACTTGTCCAAGGTCATATAGCTAGTATCTGAAGCCAGATTTGAAATCAGGTCTGCCATACTCCAGAGCAGTTGCTGTACTCACTGTGTCATCTAGCTGCTTAGTAATGGGATTGCTGAATCAAAGGGACTGCAGTTTTGTTGTACTTTGGACATAATTCCAAACTTCTCTCCAGAAAGTTTGGATCAGTTCACAACTCCACCAACAATGCATTAGTGTTCCCGGACAAATGTTTTTAAAGCAGTAGTTTATTTATTTATTTTTATCCTACAGATAGATCTAACTTCCTTTGAGGGTAAGGATTGCCATACCTTTACTTGTATTTCCAGCACTTAGCAAAGTAACTGATAAATAGTAGGTGCTTGATTTGTTTATTGACTGTTACTTACTTCAGTTCATATATATATATATATGTAAAGATGTTCACATTCATATATATCCAAGTACATACACACACACATCACATCAAAAGAATAATTACTTCCAGATTTCCACAAAAATTCCAAAAATACTTTATAGCCTTGCTACTTAAGAGTACTTTCATGATTTGCACAACTTTTGATGGTCTTTCACAGAAAACTCCATACTTTAGGCATAGAAGCTAAAATTGTTGCTTGATTTTTAAAAATTGTCAACAGCATTTTATCTTCTATCTCTGTCAAGTATGTTAGAAAAACTTGCATATTCTATATGACTTCTTTTGGTATGTAGTTAGCTATACCAAAATCTTTTTCCTCTCCCATCAGTCTTTAACTTTTAATTTAAGCTTGAAAATATTCCATTTTAAGTCAAAGGAAAAGTGGGAAAAGCAACAGTCACAACAACTTGAACTCCATTAATCAATGAACATTTTCTGGTCTTTTATTATTATGCAGAGTTGGACAACTTGGGTCTGAAACATGATTTTGCCATCTGCCATCTATATGACCTTAGTTAAGTAAATTTCTTTGTGTCTCATTTTTCAATCTGTAAAATGATAGAATTGAACTAGACAACCACTAATATCCCTTAGAGCTCTAAATCTATGATCCCATACAAAAATCCTACTCTGATACCTTATTGTGAAGTGGAGTGATTGATGTAGAAGAACCTCCCAAGATATGTTCAAATGGAAGATTATAATCCATTTCTGTGTGAGTCATATGGTACAAATAATGATGCTAGAGGAAGATTGAATGCATTGTCAAAAATGACAAAGTCTTGTGAAAGAAGCTAAAAACCACAGGGACACAAGTGCTTTCATTAACCACCCATTAATAGAAATGGAGAAGAGTTAAAGTAGATTCAAAAACTGAATGACTGGTTAAGAAGGTTCTGTCTGAAAGTACTATTTAGATTTCAGATTAACCATAGGATTGATAGGCTTCTTTCTCAGGGGATTAAGGGAGTAGAGAATGTTTTATTCCTTACACTAGTGTCCACAGTACTTAATACAGTGAAACCCATAAAAATTGCTTACAAATGCTTGTTGATTGATTGATGTATTTTCCTATTGTATGACAAGTCTAATCAAAAAAACTTTAATTTGAAATGAAAGGGTGAGAAGGAAAAAATTCTACATATATGCCAAGTATTATAGAGAATGATTACAATGTAGAAAGAAGACTGGCAATTAAGACATCCAGAAATACACTAGAAACAAAATTCAAGAACTTCATATGACTTCAGACAACAATGCAGGAAGGATAAGCAACAGGCAAAATAAATTAGAGGTATTAATATAAAGAGGTAAATTGTCACAGTTACTACTGAGAATCAGGAGGATAAATCCTATGACTGGAACATGGCTTTTAAATGAGTATATCTTATTTATTTATTTGTTTGTTTTGGGGTTTTTGCAAGGCAAACAGAGTTAAGTGGCTTACCCAAGGCCACAGGGCTAGGTAATTATTAAGTGTGTGAGACTGGATTTGAACCCAGGTACTCCTGACTCCAGGGCTGGTGCTTTATCCACTATGCCACCTAGCCGCCCGAGTATATCTTACTTAAAAGAAATAGCAGAAGCAAAAAAAACAAAGATAGGAATGATGTAACGTTTATATAAAGAAGATTTAGTCAAGTGAGGAAATCTAGAATTAAGAAGAAAGCATTTGGGTGAAAAATTTTTTGAAGCATTTTTTTTCTTTGGAGCATACTAAAAACCACATGGACAGATGGAGGAAATAGATGAGGAGCTGGAAAATTGAGTGTGGGAAATCACAGCCCTGACAGTCATAATATAATAGTGATAGAGGGACTTAAATTACCTAGCTATCTGCCTAGTTCTTTTTCTTCCCAAGTAACTAATAATTTCTTTATTTGTCTTAATAATAATTTCATACTACAAAAGTAGATTAGCTAAAAAAAAGGGAAAATATATTCTGGGTATGATTTTTCACAATGATGAATTGATTGCTTTGATGAAAATAACAGGAAACCTTCCTTTTTAAAAATTGTGATAAAGAAAGAGAACAAAGAAGGCTAGAGGTTCATAAACTTGCTTGACTTTTGTAGAGATTTCATAGGATTCAGAAGAAAGATAGGATCTATAAACCAATGTTCCAGAAGATAATTCATACTGGACATTTGGAAGACTCTCAACAATGAAATTCAGGTAAAAAGGGAAAAAAAGAGAGAGGAATTATCTAAAGAGGTCTGTGTGAATATACAAAAAAACTTAACCAAGAGTAAAATTTTGAAAGACAAGATTATAAGTTGGAAATCATAGCTGGGTTAACATGAAATTGTGGCTTGGTACTGTTAAAAACATGCTCCTGATGTAAAGCTCAATTTGATCTAAGCCTGGTGATGAAAGTTAAGGAAAGCAAAAAGCACATTTAAAAGCATATTCTATTGCATAAAATATAAAGAATGAAGAAGAGATAATAAAATTTCAAAGGTTCTTTTCTTCCATTCAGTATACTACTATATTCCCCATACTCTCCTAGGTACAATCAATTAATCAATAATCTTTTCTTATGTGTTTACTATATAGTAGGCTCTGTACTAAGTGCGGAATCTACAGAAAAAAGTAAAAACCATAGCCCTTATTCTCAAGGAACTCATACTCTAATGGAAAAAGCAATATGGAAACAACTATGTACATATAAGTCCCATATTGTATAAATGGCAGGTCATATCAGACACTAGTAAGTGGAGGGTTCAAGAAATACCTCTTGCAAAAAAAAAGTCAGATTTAAGCCAAGGTTTCAAAGAAACCAAGGGGTAAAAGAAAGGAGGGTGATCATTCCAAGTATGATGAATAGCCAGTGCAAAGACATGGACTGGGGAAAGAGAGGAATAGTAAGAAGATCAGACTGGTTATAGAGTATATAGTGGGGAGTAAAGTATAAAAAGAATAGAAAAGGAGGATGAGTTCAGATGGCAAAGCTTGAAAAATCAACAGAGGACTTGATATTTGATCCCTAAGATAGTAGGAGTACAGGGAATGTGAAGACAAACATAAGACAATCCTTCCGATAAAGTAATGAATACTCTATTGGATGAAATACTACATGTGTATATATATATATATATATATATATATATATATATATATATACAGAAGATGATGATGACGATGATGATGATGATGATGATTATCATGATGTTTTTCCTTCATTCTCAAAGAAGACCATGACATATCAGGGAGGTGATACCATGTTGTATATGTGAATTAGATTTGAGTGAGGGAGTGCTATTCTAAGTCACCAAACTTTCTTTGTTTTCCAGAGCTATCTGGGTCCAGTGGTCAGATGTAGATCAGAATGACTGAGGATGGCCCTGGATGCGAGGCAATCAGAGTTAAGTGATTTTCCCAAGGCCACACAGTTAGTATGTTCCAAGTATCTGAAACTGAATTTGAACTCAGGTCCTCTTGACTACAAGGTTGATACTCTATCCACTTAGTTTTATATTTACATATACTTATGGGGCAGGTATGTGGTACAGGGACAGTGGATAGAGCATCAGTTAGTTCTGCACTCAAGAGCACCTGAGATCAAATTTAGTCTTAGAAACCTAGTAGTTGTGTGACTCTGGACAAGTCACTCAACCCAAATATAGACATATAAGTACGTAGTAAATATGTTCTGGCCTATTATCCCAGAACCAAATTGCTCTCTCTGTCCTTCATGGGTCTTATGGAACCCTGTAAGTTGGGGAGTAGGAAACTTTAATTTTATCATTGGTTCAAGCTCCAATAGGCTCTGTCCTAATTCCATAATATTTCTTAATATCAATTAACTTTTACAAAGAAATATTTGCTTCAAAGCAAGAACAGAGATAGAAATACTCCCTCCAACCCCAGCTGCATTCCACAATACCTTGGGTACATACTTTTATCTTAGATCCTCCATAATATTGTTTCCAAATGAGTCCTTGTCTCAATTACCATAGGTCTGGTCCTGAAGGTCACTCCCAAGGTTACTCTTTGATCTTTTTTAAAAAATTAATTTATTTTTCCAACTACATGCAAAGAGAGTTTTCAACTATTATTTCTGAAGGTTTTGAGTTTCACATTTTTTCTCTCTCCTTCCCTTTCCACCCCTTTTCCCTGACAGAGAGCAATCTAATACAGTTTATAACTATGATAAACATATTTTCATATGTATCATGTGAAAGAAGAATCAGAACAAACAGAAAAAATCCATAGAAGGAATAAAACAAAAAGCATGAAACAAATTGTAATTATTGAAAGCAGTAAATTTTGGTCTGCATTCAAACTCCATAGTTTCTTCTCTGGATGTGGTTGGTATTTTCCATCACAAGTACTTTAGAACTGTCTTTTCATCATTGTACTGCTGAGATGAGCAAGTCCATTATAGTTGATCATCATACAATGTTGCTGTTAATGTATACAATGTTTTCCTGGTTTTGCTCACTTCTCTTAGTATCAGTTCATTCAAGTCTTTCCAGGTTTTTCTGAAGTTCTGAAATCATCATTATTATTTTATCTTCCTCATATTATATAGATGGGTGCTTTTCCCTCAAAGCAAATAACCACAGTTTAGTCCCAGTTTACATATATGGCTAGAAACTTCTATACATAAACCAAACTACTACTCATCTTCAGAATACAAATGATTACTTTCAAAATTCTTTAAAACCATTAGAACATCTTAGGTAACTTTAAATTTCTAACATGTGTTATTGATTCCAGTGCAATTAAACAATATCAAAAACAACTAGGCATTCAAGTCAATTAACAACATGAGTTATTAAATTAAACAAAATAATATTTCCATTATATTATGCATGAATACACAGATGTATCCCAGAAGGGGGCCATAAATTGTGATATTTCCCTTACCACCTCTTCAAAACAATCACATGTGAATTCTGGGCTTTAACATTACAGTATTCAAAAAGCTTACATGTTCACAAGAGAACCAACACTATTAATATGATATCTTTAAAGTTACAAAAGAATATCGCATAACTGATAAATACTTGCACACGTATATTCCCTTCCATAAACATATGATAGATGATGAGAAAAAGATTACAAACTTTCTTCCTTTATTCAACAAAAATCTTGAGAGATTGTTGACAATTATCAATTTAACATGAAAACAGATCAGATTACAAAACTTAGTACAATATCTCTTTTTCAAAAGAAATCAGTAAATTATATACGATTCAATATTCCCAAATTCTTTGACATGCAATTTATCCCAATTATATTTTCCTTCTTAATAACACACACACACACACAAATTCTCAAGACTTGTTATGAAACTTAGGTGACTAAATTGCTCTAAGACAGTTTTTTTTAGGTTTTTGCAAGGTAAATGTGATTAAGTGGCTTGCCCAAGGCCACACAGTTAGGTAATTATTAAGTGTCTGAGGCTGGATTTGAACCCAGGTGCCCCTGACTCCAAGACCGGTGCTTTATCCACTATGCCACCTAGCTGCCCAGAGTTTCTTCTTTCTTTAAACACAAGGTGGTGACCTTTTCCTATCAAAGACCTTCTCACCCTCTTTTCAAAGCTTCTTGAGGGCAGGGAGTGTGAATTTACTAAACCTTAAAGTCTCCATTAACCTAAGTTGAATACAGCCTTCAGTCTTAGCTCACACCTGAAATCATTTCAAACTTTGCCACTTACAAACTTTCAAATGGTATAAGTGGATAGGCTCAGATCCCAACTTCATAAATTAAATCTTTTTAAGCAATCAAATTCAAAACCCTAACTAAAAGGAGTAACACTTAACTCCAGGTAACTATAAATATTTCAGATATGAATTACACACACACACACACACACACAAAGACACAGGAATTTAGACACAGACACAACTCTTTTGTATCAAATTTGCCAAGGTGAGAGTGATACCCTGGCCAGTAACAGATCTCAGAATATAGAAATATTTCCCCATCTTTCCAGTGGAGAGATGTGAAAATGTCCCATTGACATATATATTTATTTTATATGTATTTTTTGAATGTACCAATTAAGAGCAGTCCAAAAAAGTAACTTTTAGGATCAATCAGAATTTCTTGAGGAACCTCATATATATATATATATATAAATATATATATATATATATATATATATATATATATATATATACATATATATGTATATATATATTAATTAAGATTTTGAAATAGCCAACCAATAGTTAAAATTGAATGCATTCTTAGGTAACTTTATAAAGTTCAAATCCAGTTACTCTGTTACAGAAATATTAGTTTTTAGCACAGGCTTTATTTTAAGATAAAATCTGAATTTCCTAGTCCCAGAAAAAGTTATCTTCCTCCTTTTTCTTAACTAATTGACCATGAGGCTTCCCAATCAATCTGCCCATTTTCCTTCTCCCTTCCAAGGGTGGGACTTTCTCAGACCAGCTAAATGGTGGTTGGATTTGATAAAAACACCTTTAGCCTAAGAATAACTTGGTCATTTCCCCCTCTCCTCCCCAAACCAGGAAGAAAGCATGGTCCCCTATTTTAAACAATGGAACCAAAACAAGTTTTTTGGGGGTCTTAGCCTTCCTGTAGTGAAGCATGCATTCCATCTGAGGCATAAGTTTGAGTTTCAAAGTTCTAAAAAGGAAGATTTCCCTTCTCTCTCCCCCCTCCCTCTGAAGAGGGTGGGGGCTGCAGAGAATGAGAGAGAGCCTTTCAAAGAGAGAGAAGAGAGTACCACCCAAAGATAATTTCCAGGAGCTCAGATGATTTACTTTTTGTCAAATCTAATTCCTTCTAAGGAGCAAGCACACAGCTAGGGGAGGACTATTGGTACTGGATTTTCTCCCCATATTTTAATTCTCATTAATTTATAGGTAGGCAACCATGTCAATTGGACATACACCAAACGTCATTCCTTAACAACCCTTACTCACAGTGGGGTATACACCAAATGCACCTTAGAACTGCCAACACTGGCCAGTCTGAACAGGGCAGGCCCACACCAGGGCTACTGCAAAACACCACATGGATTCTGCTTAGCTGATTCCCCACAAACCAGAAGGAGGGCTAGAGGTCCAATAATTTTCCTACTTTTCTAAAAAAATCTAGAATTTCAAAAAAAAAGTTTTGTTGCTTCTCACCTATGGAGCTCAATCCAATTATCCAATTTCCCAGTGTGGACAGAATCTCCTAGCTGGTTCGCCATAAATGTAGCCACTGGCTACTTGAGTTTGATTCTGCCTATGAGGAATCGTTATTCAGACTGGGTAAAAACAAGAATTTATTAAAAAGGTTACAAGACATAGGAAGGACGAGAGAGAGAGGGAGAGAGAGAGAGAGAGAGAGAGAGAATAAAAGAATAGCCAAACAGCATTGATTAATTAGGCCATTGTCAGAGAAGACTGCTGGCTGAAAATTAAATTTTGATAACTAAATTTTAATATAATTGGCTTCTTTTGTACTTCTATGCATTTTATTTTCTGCATATGAAAACATTATTCTGAGAAAGGGTCCTTTGGTTCTATCTGACAAAGTGACCCATGACCACTCAAATGTTTATGAACTCCTCCTGCTTGAATGATTGGATCCAAAGAGATTTTCTAATGCCTTGATGTTGACTTGTAATGAGGTTCAGTGGATAATTCCTGGTTTATATTCTAGGTCCCTTTTGTTATATTTTAATCAATGCCTTAGAAAAAAGAATCCATTCTTATCAAATTGGAGGATCACATGAAAGTGGGAGAGCTAATTAATATTCTGGGTGAGGGAATCAGGATTAACAACAACAGCAACAATAGCAACAGAAACAACAACAACAACAAACTTTTTTACATGCTAGAACTCTAGTCTCAATTTAATAAAAAATTTAATATGATAAGGCCTGCATTTAATTTCAAAGAAATTATTTGCACAAGAACAAGTCTGAGGAAACTTGGTTATTTATCAGTTTGAAACAAACAATCAAACAAAAACTCTGGGGACTTTCAGTGAGCTACAAGGTTAATATGAGTAAAGAACCAACTCATGAGCACTGATTGTTTAAATTTTCAGTATGAGCATATATGCTTCAGAAATTGCAAAAGATGTAGACTATGACTTGATTTATTGTATTGGTGATTGTTTGGACTTCAGAGATGAGAAAATGTTAATAAATCAGATTCAATTTAAAAGTGTATCGTGTGCATTTTAAAAGAGATCTGGTTGTTAAACATTTACCAGAATACTCTTACTTAATGTGATATCTTTTGTCTCTGAATATGTTGTAGCTACTAGACCAGAATAAGTAAGAACTCTAGATCCAAGATCAGGAGACTGGGGCTTGAATTTTGGCTCTGTTGTTTGACTTTAGACAGGTCACTGAACCTCTCAGAGTCTCATATATAAGATGAGGAGGGTGTGTAATCAAGATCACTTTCAAGTTCATTTCTAACTGTGATAGTCTATTTTTCTGATTCTTGACTGGTGCTATCCATAGCTGCTTTAGTTCTCTTTGTTCCTAATGCTTTGTTGCTCCTTATAGGTAGACACTAAACATTCATTGGATTAAGAAACTAACATCTTAAGATGGTAAGGTGAAAAGTAAAACTCTATCATAATAGTTTGTGTATAGTTTGTCCATAATCATTATTTGTCCAATTGATTGAAGTTGAACTGGATTCAAAACAACATTTTGCTTCTGTGATATTGTAGCATAATGGAAAGAAAGGGCAAATAGGGTTGGATTGCAATGATAACAAGAAATACAATTTCATGGCACATTTGATCTTCATCTATTGCAATAATTGTGGTGGGCATTTGTAAGAGAATACCATGGGAAGAATTGCAGGTCATGTGTCAAAATGAAGGAAGAGGATAAGCAATCATATTCTATGGGAAAGTCAAGACTTCTTTATTGATATATTTTTATTTGATGACTTCAATGCAAAGGTGAACATAAAAGGAGGTGGTAAAATATAAGTCAGAAAACATGGTACAGAAATAAGAGAGGATATGCAAATTATAGAAGCTTCTTTATTTACTATGAATCTTTTGTTTGAGAAGGGGCTCTGAACATACAAAGAGTCACATAATAGTACAAAAATTAATTCTAGTCTATAGATAGGAAATAACTATTCTAATATGTAAATAATTTTTAAATAAGTTGCCTGTGTGCAGTTAGACATGTTGACTTTTTAGAGCAAAGTTAAAAATCAATCAATATTAAGTTAAAAAATAAAAATGAGACTTCCAGTCAAGATGGCAGAGAGAAGCCAGGCACTGTTTTAAGCTTTCCTGGCTTCCTCCCAGAACCAACATAATCAAGTCTCTTAGCAGATTTTGGATCCACGGAACCTAGAGAAGAACTGAGGATATATCTACCAGCAAGGTCTCTCTCAGGGGAGTGTCGGTGAGCTGGGGGCAGAGAACAAAGACCCAGCACAAGGGTAGTGGGGTGAAGCTGGAGGACTGACCTGAGAACAGTGGCAGAAGTGTTTGCTGTATGAGCAGTGGGAGGGAGTGAGAGCTCCAGTGAGATGGCCAGAAATTTATCTATTCCGCTAATTCACTCTAGAAGAACTGGAACATGAGCCTCCATGTTTTGAGCAGGATCCTCTTCCCCTCACTCCTGTGAGAGAACATTTTGACTTTCTCCACAACAAACAGACTCTCCCCTGTATCTTGCCCCAAGGTTCAGGTGTAGGGGGGGCAGATCTTCCTCAGCACTTTGTGGATAAGTAGATTAACTCTCTAGCTTGAGGGCCCAGCCCACACTGATCAGGAACAGCCCAGATCTTACTGACCCCCCCCCCCACCTCCAGCCTAGGGAGTGGGCCACAAATAAATATCACAGACAATTCAGAGAAAAGTTCTGGCATCCCCTACAGGCTAACCCATTGAATAACCCCCCCTTGAAATGGACAAGACCTCTAGGGGATCTTAACACTGAAGTTATATAAACCAGCTCCTCCCCAAAACAAGACCCTAGGGAAAGGGCCCCAAAGGAAGAAAGGCAAATATAAAGGGGGTGGTCCATTGAATGTTACCTTGAAGACAAGGATCCTAACTCAGAGAGGACTAGAGTTTCAGAGGAGAATATGAATTGGTCTCCATCCCAGAAAGACTTCTTAGAAGAGATTAGAAAGGAATTTAATAATCAAATGGAAAAATTAGGAAAAGAATTGCAAGAAAAAATGAATATCTTACAAGAAATCAAGTCCTTTGAAACTACAATTGGACAACTGCAAAAAGAGAACAATTCTCTCAAAAATGCAAATGGGTAAATGGAAAAAGACAACAACTCTTCCAAAAATAGAATTGATAGGGTCAACTAAGTAGTGCAGTGGATAGAGCACCAGCCCTGGAGTCAGGATGACCTGAGTTCAAATCTGACCTCAGACACTTAATAATTACCTAGTTGTCTGACTTTGGCTAAGTTCCAAAGTCAATCCCATTGCCTTCCCAAAAGATAGAAGTGATCAATTTGAAAAGGAGATGTAAAAGGTAAATTAAGAAAACTCTTCTCTTAAAAAAATATTGGAATTTGTGGAAACTAATAACTGCATGAGACACCAAGAATCTATTAAACAAAATTTAAAAATACCAAAAATAGAAGAAAATATAAAATATCTCATTGGCAAAACAACAGACCTGGAAAATAGGTCCAGGAGAGACAATTGAAGAATCAGAGAACTTCTTGAAAACCTTGAAGAGGAAAAAAAAACTCTGGACTTCATACTTTAGGATATAGTGAAGCAGAATTGTTCTGAATCCTGGAACCAGAGGGCAAAATAGTTATTGAAAGAATACATCTATCCCCTCCTGAAAGGAATCTCAAAATGAACACCAAGGAATATTGTGGCTAAACTCCAGAACTATCAGATCCAGGTGAAAATCCTGCAAGTGTCCAGAAAGAAACAGTTCAAATACCAAGGAATCAGTCAAGATTGCATAGGACCTGGCTGCATCAACATTAAGGAACTGAAGGACCTGGAATATGATATTCCAGAGAGCAAGGGAGCATGGAATGCAGTCAAGAATTCACTATCCAGTAAAATGGAGCCTTCTCTTCCAGGGTTAAAGTTGGACATTTAATTAAATAGGAAACTTGAAACTTTTCTTGATGAATACACCAGAGCTAAAAAGGGGAAAAGTAAAAAAAAACTGCTATTCAATAAGATGAAACTAGCTATGTCCCCACCTGGAGAAAAATTCTCATACTTCTTGAGATCTATAACTCTGTTAAAGGGAATATACTTAATCAGAAGTAATGGGCACTCATGACTTGTCTGTGACTCTGATGAAATGATTTAAAAATATTATTTCCTTTAATATAAAGGGGGGCAGTGAAGAGGTGGGAGGAAGGAGGAGATTGAATGGGTAAATTATATCACATGGAGAGGTGAAAAGGACCTATTGCAATAGAGGGGAAGAAGGGAGAAGGTGAGAACTGATTGAATCTTACTCTCATCAGATTTGGCTCAAAAAAGGATTAACACACACACACACACACACACACACACACTCAAGTAAGTTTAGAAACTTATCTTACCTTTCAAGTATTAAGAGGGGAAAGGGGAGGAGGGAGGAAAAGAGGAACTGACAGAAGGAAGTGAAGGAAGAAGGGGTAAAGGGAAATGGGAAAGAAAGGGAAAAGAGCACGCTGAAGGAGATGATATTCATAAATCCTGGGAAATAGGGATAAGGTGATAAAAAGGAGAAATACAAATGGAGGAAAGATAGCATGGAGAGCAATGAAGAGTTAATAATTATAACTTTGAATGTGAATGGGATGAACTCTCACATAAGACATAAGTGGATAGCAAAGTGTATTAAAAGCCAGAATCCTACAACATGCTGCTTACAAGAAATGCATTTGAAGCAGAGAGAAACATATAGGGTAAAGGTAAAAGGCTGAAGCAGAATATGTTATACTTCAGCTAAAGTGAAAAAGGCTGGGGTAACAATCATTATCTCAGACAAAGCAGCTGCAAAAATAGATCTTATTAAAAGAAATGAGGAAGGAAACTATATCATCCTAAAATATACCATAGGTAATGAAGGAATTTCAATACTAAATATGTATGCACCAAGCAGTATAGCCTTCAAATTCTTAGAGGAGAAACTGAATGAGTTACAGGAAAACATGGATAGCAAAACTCTATTAGTGGGACACCTCAACCTCCCTCTCTCAGAATTAGACAAATCAAGCCACAAAATAAACAGAAAGAAGTTAAGGACATAAACAGAATGTCAGAAAACTTAGACATGATAGACCTTTGGAGAAAATTGAACAGGGATAGAAAGGAATATAGCATTTTTCTGCAATGCTTGGCACCTACACAAAAATTGATCCTGCACTTGGGCATAAAAACTTCATAATTAAGTACAGAAAGGCAGAAACAGTGAGTACATCCTTTTCAGACCATAATACAATAAAAATCACATGCAATAATGGGCCAAAGAGAGATAAATCTAAAACTAATTGGAAACTAAATAACCTCATTTTAAATAATGAATGGAACAAACAAGAAATCATGGAAAGAATTAATTATTTCATCCAAGACAATGAAAATAATGAGATAACATACCAAAATTTATTGGATATAACCAAAGCAGTCATTAGGGGTTATATTAGATCTCTAAATGCTTACATGAGTAAAACAGAGAAAGAAGAAATCAATGAACTGAGGATGAAACTGAAATTCTAATAATTAAAGGGGAAATCAATAAAATTGAAAGCACGAAAACTATTGAACTAATAAATAAAACCAAGAATTGGTTTTTTGAAAACCCTCCAAAAAATAGATAAAACTTGATTTAAAAAAAGAAAGAAGAAAACCAAATTATTAGTATTAAAAATGGAAAAGGTGAACTCACTACCAAAAAGGAGGAAATTAAAGTAATAATTCATAACTTTTTGCCCAACTGAATTCCAATAAATTTGATTATTTTAGTGAAATGGATGAATATTTTAAAAAATATAAATTGCCCAGGTTAAATGAAGAGGAAATTAAATACCTAAATAACCCTATCTCAGAAAAAGAAATTCAACAAGCCATCCATGAACCCCCTAAGGAAAAAAATCTCCAGGGTGAGATGAATTGACCAGTGAATTCTATCAAACATTCAAGGAACAAGTGGTTCCTATTCTATATAAACTATTTGGAAAAATAGATGAAGACAAAAACTCTGCCTAATTCTTTCTATGACAACAACATGGTGCTGATACCTAAACCAGGAAGAGTCAAAACAAAGAATGAAAATTATAGGCCAATTTCCCTGATAAATATGGATGCAAAAACCTTAAATAAAATATTAGCAAAATAATTACAGCAAGTTATCACTAGGATAATACATTATGATCAAAGAGGATTTATTCCAGGAATGCAGGGTTGGTCCAATATTAGGAAAACTGTTAGCATAATTGAATTGATTATATCAATAACAAACCCAACAGAAATCATGTGATTATCTCAATAGAAGCTGAAAAATCATTTGACAAAATGCAAAACACATTCTTAAGAAAAACCCTAGAGAGGGTAGGAATCCATGAATTGTTCCTTTAAAAAATAAGCAGAAAAATTACATCTGAAACCATCAATGAGCATTATATGAAATGGGGATAAGCTAGAAGCATTCCCAATAAGGTCAGGGGTGAAACAAGAATGCCCATTATTACCACCACTATTTAATATTGTATTAGAAATGTTAGCTTCAACAATTAGAGATGAAAAAGAAATTGAAGAATTTAGACTTGGGAAGGAAGAAACAAAACTCTTACTCTTTGCAGATGATATGATGGTAAACCTGGAGAACCCTAAAAAAAATCATCTAAAAACTACTGGAAACAATTAGAAACTTTAGCAAAGTTGCAGGATATAAAATAAATGCACATAAACCCTCAGCATTTCTATATATTGCTAACAAGATACAGCAGCAAGAGTTAGGAAGAGAAATCCCATTTAAAATAACATTAGACAACATAAAATACTTGGGAGTCTACCTACCAAGGCAGACTTCAGAAATTCTATAAAAAAAAAAGCTTTAAACACTTTCCACACAAATGAAATCAGATCTAAATAACTGTACAAATATCAGCTCATGGATAGGCCAGGCTAATATAATAAAAATGACAATTCTACCTAAATTAAACTACTTATTTAGTTCAATATATCCCCAATCAAAGTTTTAAAAAAATTACTTAAGTGAACTAGAAAAAATTGTACCTAAATTCATATGGTGAGACAAAAAAGTTGAGAATATCAAGGGATTAATGAAAAAATGCAAAAGAGGGTGGCTTAGCCTTACCAGATCTAAAATTATACTATAAAGAATCAGCCATCAAAATTATCTGGTAATGGCTAAGAAATAGAGTGGTGGATCAGTGGAATATACTAGTACAAAAAGAGACAACAGGAAATGATTATAGTAATCTGCTGTTTGATACATCCAAAGGATACATCTTCTGGAATAAGAACTCACTGTTCTGGAAAAATTACTGGGAAAACTGAAAGATAGTATGGCAGAAACTAGGAATAGATCAACATCTTACACCCTATACTAAGATAACATCAAAATGGATGTAGGACTTAGACATAAAAGACAATATGATAAGCAAATTAGGAGAACAAAGAATAGTTTACCATGGAGAGGGGAGCAGTTTTGGACTGAGGAAGAGATAGAGAACACTATAAAAAATAAGCTGGATAACTTTGATTACATTAAATTACAAACAAAGTACAAACAAAGTACAAACAAAACAACTCTAACCAAGATCAAAAGAAATGTAGTAAATTGGAAAACAATTTTTACAACTAGTGTTTCTGACAAAGGACTAATTTCTAAAATATATAGAGAACTGAGTCAAATTTATTAAAAAAACAAGCCACTTCCCAGTTGACAAATGGTCAAGGAATATGGAAAGGCAATTTTCAAACAAGGAAATCAAATCTACAGACATATGAAAAATTGCTCTAAATCATTATTGATTAGAGAAAGGCAAATTAAAGCATCTCTGAGGCACCACCTCACACTTCTTGGATTGGCCAATATGACCAGAAAAGACAATGATCAATGTTGGAAGGGATGTAGGGATGTAATGCTTTGTTGGTTGAATTGTGTGTGAACTGATCCAACCTTTCTGGAGAGCAATTTGGTACTATGCCCAAAGGCAATAAAATATGCATATCCTTTAATCCAGCAATAGCACTATTGAGTATATACCTGAAGAGATCATGAAAAAGGGTAAAAACATCACTTGTACAAAAATATTCATAGCAGCTCTACTTGTAGTGGCAAAGAATTAGAAATAAAGGGGATGTCTATCAATTGAGGAAATGGCTGAACAAATTATGGTATATGTATGTGATAGATCACTATTGTTCTTTCAGAAATCAAGAGGGATGGGATTTCAGAGAAGCCTGGACAAATGTGCATGAATTTATCTCTGAGTGAGACGAGCAGAAGCAGAAGAACATTGTACATCTTAACAACCATGTGAGGTGATGTTCAATCTTGATGGACTTACTCACTCCATTAGTGCAATAATCAGGGACAATTTTAGGGGATCTGTGATGGAGAATGCCATCTGTATCCAGAGGAAGAATTGAGGTTAAACAAAGGCCAAAGATTATTATCTTCATTTTTTAAAAAGTGATCTTATTTATTACATAATTTTTCTATCTCTAATATTTTTTCTTCCTTAAGGATATGTTTTTTCTCTCAACACATTTAATTTTGATCTATGCATATCATGGAAACAATTGTAAAGACTATTAGATTGCCTTCTTTTGGGGGAAGGAGGGAGGGGAGATATGGAGGGATAAAATTGTAAAATTCAAAACCTTGCAAAAATTATTGAGGGGCAGTGGATGGTGGCTTGGAGTCAGAGGGACCTGAGTTCAATTCCCACCTCAGACACTTAATAATTGCCTAACTGTGAGACCTTGGGCAAGCCACTTAATCCCATTGCCTCAAATAAATAAAAATTTTTAAAAAGTTTATGAAAAATTTAAAAAAACAAAATAAAAAGTTTAAGAAAATGATCATAAAAGATACTATTATGTATAATTGGAAAATAAACAAATTGTTTATATAAAAAAGAATAAAAATGAGAAACTGTTACATTCCATTGAGGCAGTTCCTACTTGATGTATTTAAATAAGCTTTTGATAATGGAAATTGGGAAATTAATACAGCAGCAGATACTGTTACCATTTCTTAAGAAATTTGAACCTTCATATAACCATTGTGGCATTAAGAAGAAAAAGAAAACTTAGAAATTGCTTCAGTCAATAAGTCCTTGATTTCTTGATTTAGAATATTAAACTATTAATATCTAGTTTTAAAATATAAACCTATCTGTAAAATTTTAGAGTAAAATAGTGATGGATTCTGAGTTGTGTTCCATAAGCAGTGACGACAACACATATGGAGTATGGTGGCCAGGGAAGCTTAATGAATGGCAAGGATTTTGATTGGGGGTGTTGGACAGATGATTGTTATGCCCTTTTCAATAATATTGACTTGAAGAAAAAGTGTAAAGTTGACTGGAACAAGACAGAAGACACCATACCTAGGTAGCCCTTCTTTTTTTTGGGGGGGGATGGAATTGATGTATTGCTAAATGGTGTGTGAAGCATGATCATTGATTAGGTGAATTTTCACTCATTCAATCAATAATCAGTTCTGTTGATTAATTGCTAGTGTGTAGAACATTCAAGGTCTTGAACTGAATGTACATTCCTTCACCTGGAACAGTAGCAGAATGTTCCTGACTCTTTGCGATCTAGCAGCAAGTGACCCTGGGTTCAAAAAGTTTTCTTAGCCTAATAGCTGTATGTGAGGAATAAGAAGGAACCAACATTAATAACTCAGGTTCCTAAAAAAATTGTCACATGATGAATTTACTTCTAGGTTGCATTGAGTTAGTTTGTATTTGAAGATTTCATAAGACCATAAATCTAGAATTAGAAGGGACTTTTGAGGTCATTTTGACCAAATTGTATATTTTATAGATGAAGAAACCAAGTCCTAGGAAATTTAAGTGACTTGCTCAAGGTAATATAGTTAGTAATCATCAGATATGGGATTTGAATGTGTGTCATCTGTCTCCAGAGTTGAAATTCTTTACTCATACAACATCTCTACCTCCAAGGAATGATGGGAAGAAGTAAGCAATGAATCCCTAGAGAGACATAGGGATTTTCAAATTATTATGAGGCCACAAAGAAATTACCATATCAAGGTTGGAAACAACATACCAGAATTCTCTAAAACATACAAGTTTCATTGAGGAAATCTTCCTATAAAGTACTGCTGTTCTCTGACTGACTCAAGGTCTTCCAGAAAGCCTTGTCTCTGGAGGTCTAGTATACTTGACTTTTAAGAATCCTAGTCTCTTAACAAAGGCAGGGTTATTTTTTTTCAGATAGACTAGGGGGGTACCTGCTCCAGGGACATGATTTTCCATCTGTACTGATTCTCTTCTCATGATGCATTAGATTCCTGAAGCCATCATTCTCAAGTTCATCCCCTAGTGTTAGGCAAGGGGCCTCATGTCCATATGTATTGACTGCTCTATTAGAATTTGAACTCCTTGAAGGCAGGAAGTTTTATATTTTTCTATTTCTAGAAACATACAATTTTTAAAACTTCAAATGTTTTTGTACATAATAAGAGTTTATTACCAAATGCTTTAAATACTCATTTGTTCATTCATTTAATATGAAAATAATAACACAAAATAATTTTTCTGTCTTTTTTTTAATAAATCATTTCTCTTCTCACTTCTCAACTTCCTCCCACCAAATGCCATAAACTCATTAAGAATTCTTTCTCCAATTTTCAAATAAATTCAATACAAGTTCTGCTTTTTGTCAAATAGTTTTTGGCTCCCTTTCCTGTGGATGTTAACAGTTTCTCCAAAACAATGATGGTTTTTAATTATGTTATCCACCAATCAATTCTGGGCATAGATTTCTAACCCAAAACAAATCATTGGTTGAGCAACTAAGCCTCTAGTCTCCAGAGCTGCTAATTTTTGTCTCAGATTCTGGTCAATCTATTTTCTTATATAATCCTTGTACTAATGCATAGAAATCATTTACCTATTTCTCTTTGTCTTTGTTTCTTTGTTTGTTCTCTGTCTCTCTGTCTCTCTGTCTCTCTCTCTCTGTCTCTGTCTCTCTCTCTCTCCTTTCTCTTCTCTCTCTCTCCCTTCCTTCCTTCCTTCTTCTTTCTTTCTTTCTTTCTTTCTTTCTTTCTTTCTTTCTTTCTTTCTTTCTTTCTTTCTTTCTTCCTTTCTTCCTTCCTTCCTTCCTTCCTTCCTTCCTTCCTTCCTTCCTTCCTTCCTTCCTTCCTTTCTTTCTTTCTTTCTTTCTTTCTTTCTTTCTTTCTTTCTTTCTTTCTTCCTTCCTTCCTTCCTTCCTTCCTTCCTTCCTTCCTTCCTTCCTTCCTTCCTTCCTTCCTTTCTTTCTTCCTTTCTTTCTTCCTTCCTTTCTTTCTTTCTTTCTTTCTTTCTTTCTTTCTTTCTTTCTTTCTTTCTTTCTTTCTTTCTTTCTTTCTTTCTTCCTTCCTTTCTTCCTTCCTTCCTTCCTTCCTTCCTTTCTCTTTCTTTCTTTCTTTCTTTCTTTCTTTCTTTCTTTCTTTCTTTCTCTCTCTCTCTCTCTCTCTCTCTCTCTCTCTTTCTTTTATAACAAATTTAGTCAGAGACATTTGATAGGTCATCTAGTCAGAATTCTAGATATAGAATGACTATTGAATTTGGAATATGAGATGTAGTATTTGTTTTATAAAATGTGTATAGACATATTGTTCCATTGTTTTTCAGTTGTGTTCAACTCTTCATAACCTCTTTCTTTGCAAAGATATTGGAGTGGTTTACCATTTTCTTCTTCAGCTCATTTTACAATTGAGGAAACTGAGGCAAACAGGATTAAGTGACTTGCCCAAGGTCACATAGCTAGTACATGCCTGAGGCAGATTTGAAGTCAGAAAGATGAGCCTTCCCGACTTTAGGCCTGTGACTCTATCCACTATACCACCTAGTTGTGTATATGCATAAATATGTATATACATAGATACATATGTATGCCTGTATATCTATATGCATATATACACACAAAAAAGACAAAACAAGAGAATTCTGCATATTACAATAAAATGCTTCTACATTGAAGCCAAAAGCTTCAATAGCAAATCTTCTCTTTAATGCTCTATTAAATAATAGACACATTGATACTTTTTTGATCCAATTATAAAGATATCATGGTGTTTCCCAGAAGCATCTGCAATATGGAATCTTAACTAATATGTAAATTTTATTCCACGACTGAATATTTCTTACAAAAGAATTTTGGTACTATATTAACTTACTCTTAAAAGGCTTGGTTGAAAATTGTGGTATATGTAACGTTATGGAATGTTATGGAACACCATTTTTCTATTAGAAACCAGGAGCGTTGGGAATTCAGAGAAGCCTGGAAGGATTTGCATGAACTGATGCTGAGCGAGATGAGCAGAAGCAGAAGAACATTGTACACCCTAGTAGCAACATGGGGGTGATGATCAATCTTAGTGGACTTGTTCGTTCCATCAGTGCAACTATCAGGGACAATTTGGGGATATCTGCGATGGAGAATACCATCTGTATCAAGAGATAGAATTGTGGAGTTTGAACAAAGACCAAAGACTATTAACTTTAATTTAAAAAAGAAAACATCTTATTATGTAATTTTGTTATCTCTTATATTTTATTTTTTTCCCACAAGGATATGATTTCTCTCTCTCAACACATTCAACTTAGATCAATGTATAGCATGGAAACAATGTAAAAACTAACAAACTGCTTTCTGTGGAGGGTTGGGGGAAGGAAGCGAGATTATTGGAAAAATTGTAAAATTCCAAAATAAATAAATAAATAAATAAAATATTTATAGTTTAAAAAAAGGCTTGGTTGAAAACTTTTGCATCATTACTTCTAGCTGAATTGATTTCTTACCCATTTTGTATTAAATATACTGACTTCTACCACTTAGAAGCTTTAGTTTCCTCAAAAATTCAGCTCTAGTGTCACTTTCTGCATGAGATGTTCTTGTCACTGCCCTTCCCCAGCTGCTAATGGCTTCTCCATCCCAAATACTACTATCTATTTTGTATATACATACATATATATATATATGCACATATATATGTATATATGTATACACACACACACACACACTTAGAATAGGGGTTGGCTCAGAGAGCACTTAATGAATGCTTATTGATTGGTTCTCATTCTTTTACTTTTCACTATTTTCTCATGGTGTTCTTATATGACCAGAACTACTAATTCAGTAGTAAGCATTCTACCATAATAGCTGGCACAGAGCCAATATTTGATAAATATATTATTTATTTATCTTTTTCATATCTCTCTCTTTGTCTATCTAAGTTTCCAATTATAGAGTTAAAAAAATCTAAATACCAGGGAAAGTGGAAAAACTGTTTTTATAACCTTAGTGGTTACCTCCAAGACCACTAAGTGAATGATTCTTAAACTTTTATTTCTAACATTAATGCTTTTTTTCCTGTCAATATGGACTTGAGTTACCCACCCTTCATTCTCCCCACTCCATTTTTTGATTATATTACCAAGATAGCATGGTGGCCCCTTCAAGAAGCTGGTGGAACAATAGATACAGCTCTGGACATAGACTAGAACTTAAGAAGACCTGTGTTCCAATTTGATGTTATATACATACTAGTTCTGTGATCTTAGGGATATCACTTAAATCTCTATTTGACTCAATTTCCTCAAGTTTAAAATAGGGATAATAATATCTCAGCTTGTGGAGTTGTTTAGGACCAGATAATATCAGTGTCTGGCACATGATAGTTGCTAAACAACACACATTTACATACATGCACATATATGAACATGTGTGTCTATTTATATGCAAGTATGCATATATATGTCTATCATCTATCTATATATCTTTCTATCTATCTATTCATTCTTATTCCTTTCCATAGAATGAGAATCTTTATGGATATGGCCCTTCAAAAATCCACTTTGAATTCTCCTTCCTTCACAAAGGTAGCAATTATTATTAGAAAAAATGAGAGCCTGGCATAGTGCCTGTTGTCAGTGTGGGGAGGCTGAACCTGATGGATCACTTGAATTCAGGGGTTCTGAGATGTAATTGAGCTAAAGATTATTGGGTGTTCACTAAGCTGTGTCTTATTTATTTTTTTTTTTTGGCGAGGCAATGGGGTTAAGTAACTTGCCCAAGGTCGCTTGTAAGTATCAAGTGTCTGAGACCAGATTTGAATTCACATTATCCTGACTTCAGGATAGTGCCACCTATCTACCCTGTGTCTTTTCATAGAAGAAATACTTAGTAAATATCTCTTTAAAAAGCTAATTGATGTTAATTGTTAAATTCAACCAGGGCACTAATCACACTAATAATCAACACTGGGGAGAACATACCAGAATGGGGCAGAATGGGGTTCTTTAGGACTACTCCCTAAACTCTGAAGAGAGGGAATACTCTGGGGGACATGCTCATTGGTGAGAGAAGGAAGATCTGAATTCAAATTTAGTCTCAGACTCTTTCTAGCTGTGTGACCCTGAGGAAGTCACTTAAACTCTCTGGGCCTCAGTTTCTTCATATGTAAAATGTCAGCTGTTAGGATAAAATGGGATAATATTGTAAAGCACTTTGCAAGTCTTGAAGCTCTATATAAATTCTGTTGATGATTGTTATACATAATTCCATAGACAATTCTCTTTCTGTGCCACTTTGTAAATGGAAGTAGTCATTTTAGTCAATGTATTTAGAATTAAAAATATATTTACAACAGTTATTTTGTCTCTCCCAAGTCTTCCCTTCTCCAGGATCTTTAGCTTGTGTTAGAAAATTACAGATTGAAAAATGGTTGAGCTAATGTTTTAGGCTATCTAAATGACTGAATTTTAATCACTCAGGAAGAAACTGGTCATTTAAATGACTGAATGTATAGGTTTGGCTGTAAAAAGTTAATTGTTCAGCTATGTTTATGCTATGGGTCATATAGCAAAATGTCTATTTGCAGATAGGATGAGATTAGCCCTACCCTAATTTAGAGGACCAATTAGGATGACTCAAATACCCCCAACAAATCAGCAAGGCTTGGGAAGAAGGCAATCAACCATGCAAGGAGAAAATCATCACTGATTTATGAGAAACTAAAACCATTAAGGAGGATTTTTGAAGAATTTACTAAATTATAACCTTCCTGAGGGCAAGGACTCTGTTTTACTTTATTTTTGCATGTGTATACCTCATAAGGTCTTTCACATAGTAGGTACTAAAAATGTAAAATTGGGCTGCATTGCTGGTGGTGAAGAACACAATATTTTGTGGTTGGATTGGAGTTAGCTTGTTCTGATAGTGAACCTGATGATTTGGATGGTCCTATAATATAGCACTTACCTCTCATGAGTATACATATTGGTAACATGATTTGTGAACCTTAAGGCAATTATAAAATATTTAAAAATTATTATTTTTATTTCCTGGGAACCTAGGCAAGATCCATCAGAAAATGGGTTAACATGAATTGATTTTTAAATATTTTGCCTATAAATTGATTGGAAGTAAAGAAATTATTTAATTGTTTAGATAAATCATAGTTCAGAAGTATTATATATATATATATACACATATACACAATACATATATAAATATACAACCCATTCATCTATATATATGTATATATTATATATAATTCATATTATTAAAACATATACATATTATACATATATGCTATATACATATATGAAACATGGCTACCCCTCTATAAAATAAAAGGAAGAAAAGAATATAAGAAAAGAGTACCATCTGGTCTTTTTTTTTGAATATAGGCTTTATGAGGGCATCTCTCATATAATATCCATTCCAGGTAGAATACTGTAGTCAGGAAGAATTCCTTAATTCTGACTGGTTTTCCAAATGTTATGACTTTGTTTCCAATTGTTTATTTATGCACATCCTTATTTTCCAGGGAAAAGAGGACCCTATTTTTCTCTCCTCTCCTGGTACCTATAAATTCGACATCATCTCTTTTAAGAGAAGGAAGCTGTAAAACTGTATCTTTGCTTCAGTTCTTATGCCCTGCCACCTCACCTATCCAGTTAAATTTCCCATTACAATTTGAATTTAAATATTCTAATAAATTTGTTTTAGAAACTCCTATAGCTCCCTTGTGCCATTTGCAGGGAAACACTCTCTTGGTTGTTTCCTTCTCTTTTTTTTTCCTGGGAGATGGAGATTTCTTTGTGCTTGGGGTGACTGATTGAATTTTACCTGAGCTAAATTATATTTGCACATTCTCGTAATTGCAAAGGGCCACACAGAGAAACAAAGCATTGACTGCCGTTGTACTGGGATTTCCCAGATGTATAATTTCAAATTGATATGAAAAAAAAGCCTTGCAATGCATTAATAATAGCATAAAATGTAACTCAGTTGGCCAAGGGTGAATGGAGGCTTTATTTTCTTAGCTACAAAACAAGCTATAGACCTCAGGTGACTAACATTTATTGTTAGAATGGGTTTTCTATTGCATACCTTCTGAAACACAAAATAAGACAAGATTTATACTGGATTCTGTCCTTATTCACATTGCTCTGCACCATATACCCAGAGAGCACATGTAAAATGTTAAAGCACTAGGTTGCTGTTATTTTTTTTTGTACTCGAGTTTGAAAAGTAGGTCTTTTTTTTCCTCCTGTAATTCAAAGGCATCCATCCACATCTTGTGGAGGAAGTAGGTCACCTATGCAATTTCTTTTATATTGTGCCATTATTCTCCACCCAACTTCTGACAAATACTACTCTTGTGACGTCAACAAGGAAATCTGAAGAAAAAAACCATAAAGTTCTATCTATCCATCATCTATCTATCTATCTATCTATCTATCTATCTATCTATCTATCTATCTATCTATTTCTATCATTTATCTATCATCTATGCATATGTATGTAGGTATGTATTTGCCTCCTGATGTCATCAGGCTATAAACTTTGGACTAAAATGGGTGTGGACAGAGCCATAGAAGCCAAACAAAGGGTGATGATTTCTTGCAACTTTAATTCAGACTACGAACTTTCTCTAGGGTGGTAGAGCAGTGGATATAGAATACTGGGCCTCAAGTTAGGAAGACCTATCTTCCTGTTTTCAAATTTGGCCTCAGACATTAGTTATGTGGCCCTGGATAGGTCGTTTAACCTTGTTTGCCTCAGTTTTCTAATTTGTAAAATGAGCTAGAGAAGGAAATGGTAAACCACTCCAGTATTTTTACCACCCCAAGTTGTTGTGAAGATAAAACCCAAACCCCAATGGTGTCTCAAAGAGTCAGTCATGACTGAAAATGACTGAACCATAAGAAAATGTGAGC
Source organism: Macrotis lagotis (assembly GCF_037893015.1). NCBI lineage: Eukaryota > Metazoa > Chordata > Mammalia > Peramelemorphia > Peramelidae > Macrotis > Macrotis lagotis. The sequence continues at coordinate 494,903,187 of NC_133666.1, forward strand.
TTTCTAATGATATGTAAATATATGATAAGGTAAGGAGAAGTGATTAAAGCAAAGGGGTTAGATATGGAGTCAATTGGTCTTACAGGATAGCAACACATGGGGCAACTAGATTAAAATGCAGTTGATGAATAGTTAAAAAATAAACAAAAATGAGATAAAAACATAGATATTATTACATTTTAATATCATGTCAATATATAGACTTTGTAAGGATGTTTCCAAGGTTTAGTGGCCCCCATTTCCATTTGAATTTGATACCCTTGGTTTAAAGTGTGTCATGGGAAATCTTACAATTCTTTGATATATGTGACTGGAAAAAGATGGGTCAGTCACATGGTGCGAGTGAGAGCTGACCAGGAGATAATCTATGTGTTCATTTAAGATCATAGATGGCTGATTGAGAATTGAGAGAAATTCTGGAGGCCATTCAGACCCACCCTTTATATTATAGATGAAGAAATTTTGGCACAGGGAAGGTTAAGTAATTTAGCCAAGGTGATACAAGTGCTAAGTATCAGAAGTAGGATTTGAAGGCAGGTCCTTTGACTTTAAAGTCAGAAAGTTCTCTTTCCATTATTTTCTGCTGTAATGATTGAGAGAGCTAATGGAAATCTCTCAAGATGTTTAGGACGATCCTCTGGGATAAACTTATAGAAGATCAAATGCAATAGTCCCACAGTCTAGGGGTCTTGAATACCCCTTTGGAAGGGACATCCTCATTGGTAAGATCATGGATCTATTGGTGCATTGGAGTATATAAAAATAGAAAGAGAGAAGATATTTTTAAAAGATGACTCTGGGAGTTAATGTACACATTTTCTACGACTTATCTATGTCCATAGACCAGGGGGCTCTTAGCCTTTTTGTATATGTTCCAGGGATCCTTTTAGTAGTCTGGTGAAACTTATGGACTCCTCAGAATCATATTTATTGCTTACATTATGAATGGAAAAAATATTTAAAAATTTCAATTAGAGACGAGTGGAACTAAGGATATTTTTCCTAACCAATACTGGATTCTCTGAAGTCTATCTATCCATCCCCCACTCAGGGGGAAATCTATAGACTTCAGGTTAGGAAGCTCTGAAATAGACAGATTTAGGCTGAATTAACCTGTCAGTTTGGTTAGAATAAATCATAATTTTGGTGAAAATTATAATAAAAATAACACATTTGTAGTGCTCTTTACAAAGTTATTTACAATTATTTTACTATTTTATCTTTACAACAACTCGGGGTGGTAAATATTATTTTAAATCCTATTTTATAGATGATAAAACTGAGTCAAATAGAAGTTAAGTGACATGCCCAGAGTCACATAGTGACTGGGGTAAAATTTGAACTCAGCTCTTTCTAACTCTAGTTTTAGCAATACTATATAGTTACCCTGATAAATAACTGATTAATAATGATCATTAATAATGACCAGTTCAATTAAAAATAGTCCATCCGTATTGTGCCTTGGAATCTTCATTTGTAGGATTGTTGCCCCTTTCCCACTTACTATCAATTCCATTGTTAGTACACAAAAAGAATAACAAATAAGTGCTTTTATCCAAATCATAACAAAAACAGAAATCAGAGAAGGTACATATAGGAGAAAAATATATCAGACAACACAGAGTAAGAGCTTTTCTCTTGGGAATGAGGTAACACAGCTCAACCAAGAGTGTCCATCTCACCCAAAGGAGACTACCTAAAGTCTTTAGACTGCTGCATACATGATAGAGACCTTCCAGTTCCTCTCATTTCTTTCCAGAGTCTTTTCCTTTGGCAGCCTAAAGTGGGGTTGGCCTCAACTATCTTTTCTCTTAAAGCTGAAAACTGGAAGCTGACTCAACCCTTGGAGACTTGAAACCTGAGGAGTCCCAAAGGATTCTTCCTAGGTGAAGAGTCCCCAAAGGGACAACCTGGTGAGAACTCAAGCTTCCTGTCTCTTGCCAACTTTGTCCCATCCCTCACATGGGTCTCTACCAGTAAGGAGGAAGTCCTTTGCCAATGAGTTTTAGGACAGGAGTTATAAGCTATTAATGCTTAAAACAGCATTTAGAACTTGAGAAACAATGTATATACAAGATATTATTCTGGAATACAAGAACTGAAATGATAGGAACCCTTGCTTTAATTTTGGGGAGTTATTTATCTATTTATTTTCAATGAGGAAATTCCCTCCTCTGGTGCTAGTTGACAGTTTTTTCAACTGATAATTTTAGAATGTTGCTTGTGTCAAAGAGAACTTAAGTGACTTTTGTAGTGTCAATCAGTTCAAGTGTCAGAAGTGGGTCTGGCTATACAAGTCTGCATGGTTCCAAGGTCAGCCTTTTCTCCATGAAACAATGGTATCTTTCTCCTTGTGTACAGTAGATGCCATACATATATGTACACACACACACATATATATACATACATATACAAATATATAATACATATATGCATATATATTCATATATCATATATATAATATATGTATATACTCACTTAATTTGAATGGTAAGATATGTGCCTGGAGACATGAACAATAAGTAGTCACAAGACTTTCCAGTTCATCTGAGACTGGAACCTTGCTAGACAAACAGGCAATAAATCCTTAGCACTATGATGTGGCTCTGTGAGCATGTTTAGAATTCTATTCCTGATTCCCAGAAAATTCTTGACTGTGGGTGACATCCTTCATGGTCTTGGAAACAAATGCATCAATATCATTTATCCTTTTCTAGTTTGTTTTGTGAAGTACATCAGCATAGCTAACCAAACCAAAGGATCACTTCTCCCAATGGATACCTTGAACCAACTTAAAAGAGTCAAGAAAAAGTTTAGTTAAACATGGTTTCTGTGGTGTTTGCATCATCATGGTGATGCTTCCAGGTATGACCCAGCATGGGTGATGCAAGTGCAGGTCTGCTTTGTAATTGACCCAGATTTCTATATTCATCAAAACCATGTGTAAGGGGAGGCATGGAGCAAGAGGAAAAATGTGCATCATATGTACACATTTCCTTGTCCTCTAGCACTTAAATGAAATTAATTTATCTTTTTTTTTGTCTTGACCTCTCTCTTTTGTGGTCTAGTCTTTCTACTTAGAGCAAATTGTCTTCTCCTTCATCATTCCCTACCCCCCCAAAATAAAAATATATACTCAATAAAAATATCAGTTATTTACAGCTTAATGAGAATTAGTCAGTATTATATTTATTCTACTGGAATTGGCATTTTCTTTGTGTTCTATTAGGGTAATTTCAGGAAGCAACAAATGGTAGGATAGCAATCTGGGTGGGTGCAGGAGATTATTCTGGGAGTCCCTGAAATCACACTATGTAAGTGGCTAACAACTTTGCATATATTACAGATTGGTCTGGTTTCCATAAGAATCTTATTTTGTATCCTCTTTTCTCTTCTTCTCCCTCCCCCCTTCCCAAACAAGCCACTAAGTAAATGAAGGGGAAGCTTCTTTTGAGAATATGGTTCTTCAATTCACTGGCAAAATGCCTTCAACATATCTTCTTAAAATGTATACCCCTAACTATATGCTTTTGGGGACAGAAATGACCAATTAAAGGAAATATTCTTCTCCCTCCTCTTGGCTTCTGCTTGGGCAGAATTGACACATTGGTAGAATATTCTCTTGTTCTTGAGTCTGGCAGAGAGGTGCCCTGGTTGACCCAAGAGGTCTTTTCAATCTCTAATTTCTCTGATTCTAAGCCCGAGTTCATTATCTAGGAAAGCACATTAAAAATAACAGTGAGAAAAGCACTTCAACACCTCTCACAAATTATAACAGTCTGATGCAATTTGGATTAGATAAAATATATATTTATTTTTATGGAACAAACATGAAGACAATAAAATTTTGTTTAACAGTAACCACATTATTCAGTGTCTGAGTAATAGAATTCAGAACTTTATTATTGAATATTATTTTCCAGTGAGAATAACTGAAGTGATAAGATTCCTTTGGCATCCTTAGATTAATTTCCACTTTCATCTTACTAGTTGAATTTGGTGGCATAAAAGTCTCCCCTAATACTTTCCAGAACTAGGAGAGACTAAGTAGTATGATTTCATACTGCAAAGATAACTGCCAGAGACCAGTGACCACTTAAGATATTTGAGAATGTCCCAGAGAAATCATTTTCACAATCTTAAAAATTATTAATTACATGCTTTGGCTAGAGGAAAAAATATTAGATTTGACAAATTATGATGATTTCTCTATGATGTCTTGTTAAAGACAGAATTGCAGAGATAATTGGATTGATCTATTAGATTTCTATCATTAACATTCACCACTTTTTCTGACTCCAATGGGCATATATTTGTTTCTTGTAGTATAGTCACAGCAATTACTGGATTGGAGTTGTTTTTTGGGACAATCATGTTCCTATATTTGAAAGTTTAGTTCCAGCTATAGGCAATAAAAACTCTGAAAACAGAGTTGACCACCAAATTTTTATTTCAAGATTCCATTGCCATCAATCACTTTCATTCTCTTTGCTGCACATATTTATTATTCAGTTGAGGACAGTAAAATGAGATAACTTGATATTTCTCAATGTTCAAGTCAGCATTGGTGGTGCCAGAGTTAAATCCTTGGATAGATGTTATTTTAACAATCTGGGGGGGGGTTGATTTGGTGGGAAAGGGATTTTCAATGTGCTATTTTCCTCTTCTAATTTCTCCTAACCCAATAAACTCCCTATTCTAAAACCAAGTGAGACAGGGAATGATTTGTATTTTTAAAAATACTTCAATTGGACATCAGTACATACAATGTTTGTCATATTGTGTTAACCAAAACAAAAATCTGATAACATCTATTGGTTATTGTGTAGAAGGCCTGTGCTCAACCCACATATAACCATCTGTAGGATTTTCAGACATTTTTTGTTCTTGTGCTTAATTCCCAGTGAGTGTGTAACTTCCTTTTGTCTCTGCCATTCACAGCAGTCTTCATTTCTTGTTAATTTATAAGCTGTGCAATGAAATGAGGCTCCCCTGGGACTTGCTTTTTATTGTAAACACTTTAATGCTCAGTGGAAACACTCAGGTAGTTCAGTTACTATCAAGAAAAGTGATGGTTACAGGAATGTCAGTAAGTTAGAGATGGTTTTATTAGAAGGCAAAACAGAAATATACAGATTTTGTATTTTGGGAGGAGGGTGAGCCAAGTAGATACTATTAGGATAGGTTTGGAAAGCATGGTGAGGTTGAGAATCTTGTTAAATATGATATTATGGACTAGACATATTTCTAAAAGAATTTGTTTGAATTGTTCTTAACACTGTGAGAAACAGTGACACACTTAAAGGCAATTAGTTGAGACCTTGTTTAATCTTCTACAGAAAGTTTAATTGCTTCTTCGGACTTTCTATTTAAAATGAGATAAAAAAGGAAAAAAAATGGAAGAAAATAAAAGCATAACATATAAGTAAAAGTAGCCACCATGATGACTCCTCCCATGGTAGATCTGCTTATCTTCCAGTAAGAGTATTTGGGAGTTATCTTTGACAGTGATTGAGTTGAACTAGGCCTGTCAGCTTTAATAGAAGTTCAGATATGATGGTCTCCAAATCTAGATTAATTGCATTGAATGCATATATTATGATCGAAATAATTTCTGTTTCCAGACATGGGACATTACTCTTTATTATTTTTATGATGTTGCAAAAATTCCAAGGTTATAATGTGTATTAAGGATGGGTGCTGTGATTTCCTAAAGAGGAGGGTTGGATTGGTCCACATCTTGCCCTTGATGAATCAGTCTCCCTGATTCACAGTGTGCTATACTTAAGCCTTCTACGTTCCCCTTTCTTTTCCATGAAATGACAGAAATTGTCTTTCCTCCCTACCACAACTATGCACCTAAGTAATTTACTATTTTAGCAGCCCAATCATTCTGCTGGGTACAGACTACCAATCTCACATAGAGCAGGGCAGCAAGGAGCAGCTAGACTTTAAAAGTCCATAAAAAAGTTAACAACCTCCTTCCAATAATTATATATCTATAAAATAATAAAGAAGATACAGGGATAACATTTTATGACATATATGTTAATGTGCAGTTGAATACTCAGTGGTAGAAGGCATCTGCTAAAGTGGGTCACATATTTCTTAGATGCTCTATATTGTCTGTACTTTTCAATTGCGGTGAATTTTCCGTGCATGTAGACAGCTCAAGCCATTGTTATGATGTCCCCCCATCCATCCAATTGATATTCATTTTAGATCCCTATTGAATTCTTTTAGCTTTAGAATTTCTTGATGACTGCAGTAGTATTACTATTAAATTAACTTTTAAAATAGTAAATAGCTGCAAAATGTTTAACTTCCATAGATTCCTAATTAATTGAAGGACAAAAAATTGCATTCTTGAATTGGGAGAAAATTGGAAGAGGAAAACAGCAAATGTAAGGCCCTTCCCTATGTAACATCCCCTCTATTCCAGTAGCATCTATTCTAGGTTTTAAATCTAAACTTGGTCCATATTTCCATGCTTCTAATTATTTTTTACTGACTTTTTTATATATAACAGAAAACTCAACAACAACAACAACAACAACCTTTGAAAATCCTCAGGCCTTTCAGAGAGTATAACAAACTGGCTGATTTGACTGGGGTTACTCTTCAAATTCAGAATCTCCTTTGCTTGTCATGCAACTCCATAATTAGTAGCAGTCTATGTGCTATCAAGGCAAGAGATGATGAGCTCAAGTTTCATGTTTATTCCACAGCCAATATCTTCCCTCTTGCTAACATAAGAGTCTCTTAGGGACTGGTATAGTGGAGGTTGGCAGTTTTGTAACGTTGCTTTTTTAGTTTTAATTCCATCCAAATCCAGATTCTTGTTTTGTGTTTGATTATTTACTAAATTTTAAAATATTCCTAATGTTCAATGATATATCCCCACAAATGTTCTACAAAATAGTTCACAAAAATAATATTGCCCTCCCTTTCTTTTAAATATTGCATGTGTATCTGAACTTTTCTGTCAGCTGCCACAGCTTTGGTTTTTGAAGAGTTAAGACAGCAAATAATTCTTTGAGAGATAACTATTCCATCTTTCAGATTATAGTTCTCTGACATTTTGCCCTTCACGGTGTATGTCTCTTTGGAGATTTGAATAGATTTGACTTTTTAAAAAGTCCACAACACTTTTTATTTAATGAGCAAAAGATTTACAAATTTAAAAAGATGGAAATAATTTTCCCAAGAGAAAACCTACTTGAAGTGAAGTACTCCCTACAGAAATTTTCAAACTTTTTTTTTTCCCTAAGAGTACCAATAACACCTTGGAATGATGTTTTTCAGGCAATGTCAACTAGCAGAAGGTATAGTCTGATGCAACGAGCATAGAGAACCTTTGATACTAGAGTATGGGATCAGCCAGCGTGTTATAACATACATATTCATAACCTGGCAGTTCTTGTAGACTGTACATGCATAAGGGACTGATATGAAAAAAATTGATTTATGATGATCTCAAAAACATGGTCTCCAAAGATGTATTCTGCAGCTTTGAGACCTAAGGTTTAGGCCCTATTAATTTTACAGTGCTGTCTAGAATTATCCATCTGTTTAAAGGTTAACTGTCTTCACACTTCTGAAATGGGTATTTCTGTTTGGCTTCTTGCTTGGTTTGTGTGACTGATTTCTAAGATATAAAATACAAAACTAAAGAAGTCACTTTAAATCTAGAGAGAGCACAGAGTACCTACCTGTCCCTACTTTTTTTGAGAGACATTTTGAATATTATTTCTGACTGATTTGCAGTGGGGAGTTGGATGTGCTACTAATTCACAAGCTCATTCTGAAGAAAGTGAAAAGAGCACATCAACAGTGCAAAACAATATATCTAAGAAAGAAAACTGCATTGGTAAAAAAAGTAAAGTGTGTTTCTAAGAAGGGGGATGGGCCAAAATAGCCTAATTCATCTTTCTCTTCCTCCTCCTCAAATACATTTCCTTGTTCATACTCTGGAGACCAAAAATATGTGTTTCAATATTTGAACACTTTGATATTCTTGTATATACTTTTTCATTTTTCTTATTTTTTGTTTCCTCATAAAGGATTATCTAATTTTCTCTCTTTCTTCTTGGTTAGCAGCAAAGCAACTTTTCCTTTCCCTAGCAAGTTCATTTGTAATTCTGGTTTTGTAAGTTAGTGCTAAATAATTTTATGACCTCAGGCAAATTATTAAGTCATTGAATGCCTTATAGTTTATACACCTGCAAAAGCATATAATACTAATCGTATTAAATAATGGTGGTAATTATTTGTATTTCTTTAGATGAAGGGAGTTATGTTTATTTGAAATTCTCATGTTAAGGAACAAAGAATTACTCAGTTCAAAATGTACTGCCTTATAGAAAAGATGGAACTACTGTACTCATAGGCCTACTATCAGGAAGACCAGTACTTGCAGCTTTTTTCCTTCTAATACAAGTCATGGATCTGTCCTTTTCAATCAGTCATTAATGAATCTATCCAAAGTATTTATGTATTCTCTTCCATCCAGATCCTCTTGTGATCAATGGTATATCTTTGTAAGGTACTTGGTCAAGGCCTAGGGATAGAGTTTGTTGCTATGAAATTGATGCATAAGGGAAAATAAAAAATAAAATAATAAATATTTGACCTCAGTCTCAGTACCATGATACGCTAACCAACTCTATAAAAAATATCAGAAAATAGTTTAGAAAAAAGTGGCTTATTTTATGACATAATAGGCAAAGGGGACTGGTTGATTTCATCTCAAGACTAAACTATTGAGTTTATTAACATCTCAGGTTCATGAGGATACTTACCTGAACTTCAGGGGCCTTAGATCAAAGAATTATAATCTTTTTTTATGTCACAGACTCCTTTGGCATCTGCTGAAGCCTATTGATACTTCTCATAAGAATGGCTTATTGGCTATATTCATAATTGAAGAAAATGTTAAATTTCAGTTAGATGGAAGTGAAAATAATGTTTTCTCTTTTTTTCTTATCCAATTTAGTGGATCCCTAAAATCTATTTCAGATTAAGAACCCATACCCCATAGGTTTGATTTAGAAAAGCTAGGTATTGAATAGAATTCATTTTCACTAATGAATTCACTAATATCTTCTAAATGGGATGTGGACTTAAAGATTCATTTACAGTTCCTTTCTCCTCCCTGTTATTTCATAATATCTTTGACCTTTATTCTTTCTATGAGTTGTTCTGATAGCATGTTCTTATAGTTTTATCTACAACATTAAAAGAAAAGATTGCTATATTCCTTCCATGTTCTAAAACTGTTCTCAGATATATGGGTAGCTAGGTGATGCAATCTGAATTAAAAAAAAAAAACTTTAGTTCAAATTCTACCTCAGACACTTATTAGATTTGTGACCCTGAACAAGTCACACTACACTTGATTGCCTCATGAATAAAATGAGGAGATTGCATTCATGTTCTCAAAAGTCTAAATCAATGATCACATATTCCAGCTCCAATGGATCTGTGATTTTTCTAAGTATGAAACTTCTAACATTGCAGATTGTAACTATTCCATGATTGCCTATTGTATTGACTCTGGCCATCTTTGCATTAATTGTCTTGACATTCTATGAATATTATAATGATTATAACTCTATTATAACTCTTTCTATGTGACTGGCTATATTTTTTTCCTGGTTATATTTTGATGACATTCTTTACACCCACTCTATAGCAAAATTCCTTCTTTATACTATTCTACAGTCTAGTGATCCCCACAATGTATCTTGGATGATCTTCAATTCCAATTCTTCATAGACTGTAGTAGTCCATGACTTAGAATGGTAAACCAAACCTAGAAGAATATGGGCTTTAAAAAGATGGTGTTTTACTTCAAGGAGAAACCTAGGGTCATTTAAAGATTTGAATTACCCAAAGACAGTATATGTGTGTGTATGTACAGGATGTTTCAAAAGTCATAATGCAGGTTGAAATGTCTTAAACCTGCACTAAGACTTTTATTTCTGGGATACGGTACATTAAATGCATATGCATTTGTTATTTGGAGGTATTATTTGACCCAACATATTTTTCTAATTTCATTTCAATTGTCTTTATAGTAAGAAATTAAGTGGAGAAGAAATGGTAGAACAATAATAAAACTACTATATGGTCTGGTATATGTGAGTATGCATATGTGTGTGTGTGTGTGTGTGTGTGTGTGTGTGTGTGTGTGTGTGTGTGTGTGAAAGACATCTGATCTGATTTTGGAGCACTTTCACATTTTAGCCTTGATTTTGGAGTCAGGAGAGATTTGACTTCCCATTTTTGTCTCTGACACTAGCCACTATATGATCCTGGGCAAGTAATTTAATCTCTTTGAGCCTTAGTTTCTCCATCTGTAAAATGGGAATGCTAATACACAACGTTCAGGGTCTATCTCATAAGGTAGTTATATGGATCATATCATGAATGTAAAGTGCTTTGTGAACCCCAAAGTTCTCTGTAACTGCCAGCTCTTATTATGGTTGTCCTCATCCCTGAAACTGAGTAATAAGGTCTTAATATTCAAAGGATTTCTATTTTTAATAAGCTAAGAGGTAGGGTAATTTTTGATGAACGGTGCTGACAACACAAAATGCTATTCTGACTTAACTTGCTAGTTTAACTGCAACTTAATGGTGAGCATAGCTGTAGGTGCGGTAATTAATAACATGCCATCTGAGGTTGTTAGATTTCTTTAGACATACTGTGGCTCATGATTGCTTTTGTGTCTATCTGTCTTTCCCTCTTAGTCTGTTCTCCTAAAGCTGCCTTCTGCAAATGTTCTCCAGCTGCTGAGAAATTGTTTTTTATCTGGAGCTGGCAATTGTTTTTAAGAATTTGATTCAAATGCATGAGGAGTCCCAGGGACCAGTATTTGCATTTGCAACAATAATTATTAGGAATTAAAGCTGTGTCTACATGAAGCAAGAATTTCTAATTTTCTATATTATTTAGCCTAAAGTTTTTTCCCCTCCTCTGCTTTGTTTTACTTGTCTACATGGTTCACAATTAAGGGGGACAGAAATATTAGGACAATAAGGAAGCACCCATTAATGGTCTAGTGTCTTTATGGGCTTGACCTTAGGGAATAGTATAGGTCATATTAGATGATTTTATTGCAGAAAGAAGTATATTGAAATGCATTACAGAAAAAAATACTTTGAAAGGTAACAGTTTCCTGGAAAAATCTATTTTTGTTGAAAGAATTTAATCTTTAGTTTAAATGTACTTGTGGTGTGGCGAAAGGGAAAATAGATTTCATAGTCAATGTAGGTACTGTTTTATGACTGCTTTCTAAGTAGCTAATTTCATCAAAGGGTTAAATTGGAGATGCCTGATGACATAGTTTCAGTGACTGAGCCTGGCATGATTGAATTTGACCATTTTTATAGTGGATGTATAAGAAAACCTGGTTGAATTTTTGTGCTGTGGTGTAGTGATGACTGTGCTATACTAGATTTGGAACCAGATGTCTTGGATTTGAAAACTGCCACTGCTTTGTTTTACCTCTGTATTGACTTCTTTGTGTTTTTGTTTCTGTCCAATAAACAAGAGGAAGGAGATTAGATGGTCCATGACATTCCTTTCAGTTCTGTACCTATGATCCTATGACTCCATGTCACTTGAGGTACCTAAAATCACAAATTTATCTTATGAGAAAACAGAATTTAAGGGAAAACATCTTATGGAGAAATATTTATTGTGCCATATAAGAATCCAGAGAACATGAATATTTTATTTCCTCTAACTTTTTTTTGTTTTCAGTTCACAACTTAATTCTTCCTTGAACACATTCATTCAGAATTACACAATCAGAAAGGTGACATTCTTTTATATTCTAAGAATTCCCCTTGAGAATGACATATAGACTCAGTTCTATTACCATTTGATCTGGGTTAAGGACAAAGAGATGCTCTTGTTCCACCTTTTCAGCTGGAAGAATGCTATCCTGGAATAGGCAGCACCCAATGATAGTTGAATCAATCACTCTAATAATGACCATACTGAAAACAAGTGTAGGGGATGAGCTGTCCTCTCAGGAGAGATCTAAAAATGGATGCTAATGAAGGAGGCTGAGTAGACAAGCTGAATGGCTGAGGTGGGGCTTTGTGGTTTTGACTGCTGTTTTCTCTTTCTGTCCTTGACTTCACCAAGGATGAGGAATCTATGCTAGAGAGGTTATAGAATTGTCTGAAGCAAAGATATTGGGCTGGAAGAGAATGCTCGAGTAGAAAAGATCTTGAATAGATGGTTCCTCTTTGTTTCCTTCCCCCACCCTTTTCCATTTCCAACCAAAGCTGAGCATCTCTCTCCCACACCTCTTCTTTTCTCTTAGCACTTACTAGCCTTGGCCATATGTGTCTGACCTGTGTATCTGCTTTGAACTCTAGCCTCTTTGAATAGTCATCTCTCTGTCTTTTGGTCTTTTCACATCTTCCTAACTTACCCCTACTCCACTGAAAATGTTTTAGGTACTTATTTTTGAATGGGGAGTCAGGAGTTCTTTACATTTGATTAGCACCAAGTTAATATTTGTTGATATAAAAAGGAAAGGTGTTTAAACCTTTTTGTTCCAGTTTTCTCATAAAATAAACTGGAGAAGGAAATGGCAAGCCATTCCAATATCTTTGCAAAGAAAAATCTCTAATGGGGTCACAAACAGATGAAATAATTTAAGAGCAATAAAGATCACTCTGAAGTTTTTACCTCTCCTTTCTAAATCCATCCATTTTCATGAACTTGTTGACTTCTCCTTGATGATACTAATATTACTCAGTAAATTTTCTTCTTTTGAAATTTACACCATTCAAATTTATAATCTAATCCAGATTCTGGTGACCATTTTTCCATTGACCTCCAAGTCATTTGCCTTTCTTCCTCATTGAGTTCAGTGAATGACTCAGCTTTTGCTTTACCTGAACCTTGACTTCACACTGAGAGACATCAACATTGGTATTGATGTTCCTTCACAATTTTTCACTCTATTGGTTGTCCATTATGAACTCCTCCACTATATCTCAACTACACAAAGATAGTTATCCCCTTGATCTTGACATTACCCATAAGTGTTGCATTCCACTGTTTATGTTCTCTGATATCCCTTTAACTATAATTTTTTTATTGTCTCATATCGTCTCATTTCCCTTTTCTTGAAACCTAACATTATGTCTTATCTTCACCATGACCTCCATTCCCTTCATCCCTCAGTTCTTTTTGACTAGATATTATGCTTGCAATGATTCTCTTGCCTTCTTTATCTTGACTATTTGGAAAACCATTTCAATTTGACATAATCTTGTACTGTGGCACCCCTAGTTCCTCTGTCCTTTTGCCTATCTCTACTTGTTAAAATCCTACCTTGGATCACTCTCTTCTTTGTTCCTTTTGACCTGTTATTGAACAAAACTACAGAAATCCCAACAGGACTGCATCAAAGCAATCCTACACCTCCTTAGTTGATCTACTATCCTACTCTCCACAGTGATCTTTCCAAATCTTTTTGTCTATTCTCAATCTTACCATAGCACCTCTCTCACCACTCTCTCAGGTAAGGAATTTTGTCTTGTGTTTACCAACAGCAACAACAATAACAACAACATGAGATCAATCCAGTAGGACTTCTCTTACCCCCCTCCTCTTTTATCTCTTTCCAGTCAGATATTTTCCTTAACTATATTTTATTTCACTCCTACTTCAGAAAAAGAGATAACCTTTTTTCTTGTCAAGGGCAACCCCTCTTCATGAAACATTGATCTCATACAGTCTTCCCTAGATTCCCCCACTATTGCTCTCCTTCTTTTGACTCCTTGATGGGTTTCTATAACTATGCTCATAACTCCCTCATCGTTAAGAAGATCTCACTTGATTTAAGTATCATTGATAGCTATCACCCAATTGTTTTCTATTCCTCTACTCAATTAAAAGTTGGCAACTTTAGAGTTTAGGAAAGTTGTCTAGAATAGGTATCATTCTTGTTTTTTTTTTTTAAGTTTTTGCTAGGCAATGGGGTTAAGTGGCTTTCCCAAGGCCACACAGCTAGGTAGTTATTAAGTGTCTGAGGCCAGATTTGAACTCAGGTACTCCTGACTCCAGGGCTGGTGCTCTATCCACTGCGCCACCTAGCTGCCCTAGAATAGGTATCATTCTTACCTGTATTTACCACACATTTTCAAATCTTTCATATTTTTACCCTTCATATAATCTGTGGCCCATCACTTCTCTCTTAGTGTATTGAAATAGTCTTCTAATTAGTTTCCCTGCCTCATATTTCTCCCTTCTCCAATCCATTCTTTATTTAAGTACTAAAGTGATTTTCCCAAAGTGTGATGCAGACCAGGTTCCTGGTATTTATGAGTATTCAAGAGTAATAGGAATACTCTAGTGATTCCTTTTTCTTATCAAAATCAAAATTCAGACTCTTCTACTTGACCTTTAGTATCCCTTCTAATCTTTTCTTTCCTTAACTAAACATTCCCAGTTCCTTCAAACAATCCTTGTTTATTATACTCAAGTTTCACCATCATTATTATCACTTTTCTATGGATACCTTCACTTTGTCATTTAAAGCCTGAAAGTGTCTCTGTCTCCTTTTCTTCTCTTCTTGTACCATACCCAAAGTTCTGGATTTAAGGTTGAAATGCTATAAATCAATATCTTAAAGGTAAATTTGTAAGCCATCACAGACTAGAAAATTTGATTCATTCCAATTTACAATGACTCTCTCATTTTGTCAATCTTTGGAACATGAAACAATTCAAGCACAGTCAAGACATCTGGGGGATATAATCTATAATTTCTATTTTAAATTTCTCATGCTTTACTGCTGTCTATATAAAGAGGTAAAATATTTTCAATCAAAGCTAAATAATCTCTACTTAGCTTACTCTGTCAAGAAGAAATACTAAAAAATAAATTTGCCACTGTCAGAAAAATATACAGATCATCTGCCTACTCAATAACTGTCCATTTACTAGTTATATAATAGGATTATTTCTTCATACCTTGTTTTAATCTTTTTTATTCTTTTTCCTTGCCATATCTTTGTCTATTGTAACCATTCTCTCTATTTTCCCACTCTTAAGGTGCATTGAAATGGATATTATCTTACATTTTTTGTTTGCTTTCTACTTAAAATTTCTTTCATCTTGAGTTCTTAAAGTGATGAGCATGAAATAAATCATATTTATTTAGCAATGTACTAAAAAAGAAAAAAGGAGGCAAGCCCTCAAAGGTAGCAACTGGCTTACAGCTAAAATATACCATCATTTTTAGAGTTTACCCACCTGAGAGTTCCATAACAATGCAAATACTAAATACTAGGAAAAGCCAGATATAATACCCAAGTTATATCTTAGAAAGGAATTGGACCTGTGGCAACATTTGGGGTAAGACAACATTCTCACCATACTCAAGAGTGGATACACTCAAATGCTAGTATTAATTGTGATTCTAGCAAATTATTCAGATAATCAAAGTTCAACAATCTTACTCAACATTATGTATGGTGGAACTACCATGATGTATTGGGAACTCTCTCTCTCTCTCTCTCTCTCTCTCTCTCTCTCTCTCTCTCTCTCTCTCTCCAGATTGATGGGAACACGGTTGCATCCCTAGAAAGTTTCAGAAGTAAAGTTTGAAACCAGGTCATCTTGACTACAGGTCTGGCAATCTATCCATTTTGTCACCATGTTCATGCATTTAAAGAACAGTTAGAGGGATGAAAATTGGAGTTTCATGTAGACTAACTTAACCAAAAAAATCTCAAGCAGGTGTACAGTCTTTAAACAGCTAATCTGGTCTTAGGAAAAAGATGAAATGTAAATTAAACAAACAAACCAAAAAAAAAAAAAACAACCCAATACTGAACTGAGTGCAATAGCTTTATCCCCTTGGGGAAGGTTAAAATTGTTTTAGCTTCTGAACATATATGTATATGAATGCATTGATAGACTCTTGTAGAACAATTGGTTAAGATTTTCAGGGGGCATTTTTAAGCCAAATAATCATTACAAAAGATTTCTAATTCAATTCTCATTTTTATAGTAGCTGTCACATTGTAATTTCTACTGTTATGAGTTATTACAACATCCCCAACAAAATACAGTAGATGAGCAAACCGAGATCAAGAGAGGTTAAGCAGCTTCCCCAGAAATGTACTATAGCAAAGGATAAAAATTCTTGATTTTTTTCATTCCTAATCTAACAATTTAGCCCTGGGAGTCATACAATTGTATTTCCCTTCTAGCTCACATGTCATGGAAGCATTGAGAACTAACATTTGCTTTAATCCAATATTCAAAATTCTCAATTAACAATTAAAATATTTTCATTTGTTTCTATGAAAAACAACTAGGAAAATTAGAATATTCTCAACTTTATTTTTTAAAAAATAATAAAAAGACATAGTGAAATCATTTGCCTATATAGTCTTGTGCTAGAGACCATGGGAATAAAGCTTCCTTCATCCTCTAATAAGTTCTTAGTGACTTTATTTTTTGCTTTTTTAAAAGGAAAAATGACCATATTAAGTAATTAAGATTATATTTTTGTCAAGAGCACAGTTATTCATTATCTATGAAAAAAATTCTGCTTTATGAAGTGAAGGGAAAGAGAGCCACCACTCAATGATGGAGAGTACTATTCTGTTTCCAGTCCTACTCTGGAAGTTTCAACTGCAGCATAACTTTAAATTACCTCATCAAAATCTGAAAGAGAGACTCAGACACCTTATCTAAGAAATGGAATGATTTTCATAATGGGAAAATAGTATAGTGGGTAGAAAGCCTGGAGTAAGGTAAATTCATTTTTTGTGAGTTCAAATCTGGCTTTGGACACTAAACTAGTCATGTGACCCTGGGCAAATCATTTAACTTTGTTTGCCTCAGTTTCATCATCTGTAAAAGGAGAAGGAAATGGCAGACTGCCCCAATAGCTTTGCCAAGAGAATCAAAAATGGGGTCATAAAGAGTTGGAATGACTAAAATGACTGAACAACAATAAATTTTAATGGGGAAAATAATTACTGCTGCCTAGCTATAAGAAAGTTTAACTTGAAATATTTTTTTTAATTCCTCAGGATTATTATTTAAAAGGAATAATCAAGATGGCTACAGAAATGCCCAATTTTGATTTTTATTAATACTTATTATTAAATAAGTCCAGTTCCTCAGCAACATTGAACATATTTTCAGAAACTGGCATCCCTTCTGTCACCGCAACTTGAGAATTCTTTACATTCCCAATCTCAGTTTTCTTTGAATTTTTGTATTATTTGTTCTTATGGGAATTTCTTTTTTTTCTTCTTTTTATGAGGCAGTGTCTTCTTGTTTAGGCATTGCCACTCAGAAGATATAGATTTGAATTCTTTCACCTTGCTCTGCTTTGAATGCTAGGATCGACAGTGACAATGAGACAAAAAGAGCCCTAAAAGCAAATGCTGAATTGGGGAGAGCCTTTATGGTACACAAAATGGAATTGCACTGTTTAAAAGAGACTCAGCACCTCTCAAAATTTCTGACAAGGTGATAAAATCCATCTTTTCAAAGAGCAGCAGTCTGGGAGAGAACTAGGAGGGGCCATTGATTGCCAAATTAGGAAAGGGGAAAAAAGCCCACTAATGGTGGTGGTTATGAAATTTTTTTGGAAGAAGAAACAACAAATTTAATATTGAAGGGATAGGAAATGGATTTGTGATTTTATTAGGCTAGGCAACTCCCAGGCAAAGAAACTTCCTTTCTGTCTTATAGTCATCACCTCTGCAAAACCAATAGTCTGGTAATGCCTAGGAAACTGAGATGTTAAATGACTTTCCTAGAGTCATAGAGTCAAGCAATGTGCCAGTGGAAGGACTTGAACCCAGGTCCTTCTGGGCCATTAGCCACATTGAAAATGGCACTAATTTGAGTGTAGATGTGATGTCCTCAGATGATTTAAAAATATGAGATAAATGATCCAGTTTTTTATAGGATCATAGATTAAGAACTGGAAGGGGCCTTAAACATCACTGAGTCCAGTTTCTTTGTTTAATAGATGAAGAAGAAGAGTGACAGACTGTTGTTTGATGAGGGTCACAAAGCAACTAGATATCACAGGTGGGATTTGAACAGTGATCTTTGTTATGCCCATGTCAGCATTGTCTTTTGCATCTTGCTGGCTGTAACAATATTTGTATTACTCAATAGCTACCTCAATCAAACTTATTTTTTTTCTTCTATCAAAAATGGAGGAGTCATGTTAATATACTTCTGTCTCTAAAATATACTCCTGAATTTGCTACCTGGTTGATTCATGAGCAGAACTGATTGACAGGTGTGAGGATGAAATGGAAAAGTTTGTTTTGAAATTAGAATATTCATAATGGATCTGAATGTACCTTTTGTTTGAGCTGATGAGTGTGACCCAATCATACAAGAAGGCATATTCCACTAAGGTGAAATTCTGCTTTTTTGCAGAAATTTTTTTTTATGCATAACAATAACTAGATAGAATAGGGTTTCATTGCTAGAATGAATTCCAAGAGAAGAAACCCCTTAAACTAATGCTAATCAAAGGTTCCCCCTCAGATTTATAGTATCAAAGTAGCCTAGGGTGTTTAGAGGCTATGTGACTTACATTATCTTGAGTTTTTCTGATTTTGAGACTGGTTCTCTATCCACTATAACATGCTACCTGTGTGTAAATACATATCCATATTTAGTATAATGTATATGCATACATATACCCACAAAGAATTCCCTTACTAACAGATTGAAAACCAAATTAAACTGGGAAGTTATAGGAGAGTGAAACTACATTGACTTTTCTTGTAGTGTGTTTTCCAGGACCACTTGAAGCTTCAATTACTTTATCTATATAATAATATATCTATATATAACATATCTATATAATAATTTAATAAAGGACTACATAGTCCACAGGTCTGAGAGTCAGTGATTCTGAGGAAGGCCTTCTGACTAGCTGTAGTTGAATCAAAAATCCAGACAGCTATCAGATGTAGCTCACCTTAGAATACAAATAAATAAATGAACAAAAAACTTATATAATAATAATAATAATATATAATTTCATTTGTATAACATATATAGTCAAACACAAATATATGACTATATACATAGTTTTATTTATTTATATTTATTGATTTTATATGTACATATATTTATAAATATAATTTCACTTAGATAATTATTTCTCTTTATTTCTCTTATTTTTGCAAGGCAATGGGGTTAAGTGATTTGCCCAAGGTCACAAAGTCAAGTAAGCGTTAAGTGTCTGAGACTAGATTTGAACTCAGGTCCTCCTGTCTCTATGCCCCTATAATTATATATCTCTACAACTGAGCTTGAGCATGAAATATCCCTAGTTTCCAGATTATGAAAATTGGAAATATTTCTCCTCAATTTATCAGAATAAAGTAGTTTCAAGAAATGTTTAAAATCATCATACTGACATTTCTATCAAGCATGACAAGGGGGAAAGTAAAATTTGTGTTCTTTGTGCTTTCTTCTAGAAATTATTTTAATTGGTTTGATTGAAACTTTTGTTTGGAATAGTTTTCATAATAATCTTGAAACTCTGCATGAAGACACAACCTTACAGATATTGGATTATCAATTTAGGTCTCAGTAAGTGAACAACGATGTTTTTATAAGGAATAAACCTTTTAGTTTCCAGAGCACTTCATAGTGAAAGTGTTTCTAGAAAGAATTCCCTTACTAACAGATTGAAAACCAAATTAAACTGGGAACTTATAGGAGAGTGAAACTACATTGACTCTTCTTGTAGTGTGTTTTCCAGGACCACTTGAAGCTTCAATTACTTTATCTGTATAATAAAGGAGTTGGACTACATAAATCCACAGGTCTGAGAGTCAGTGATTCTGAGGAAGGACTTCTGACTAGCTGTAGTTGAATCAAAAATCCAGACAGCTATCAGATGTAGCTCCCCCTAGATAAGAATATTTAGAATGCTTTAGTTGCAGAGCAATAAGCAAACATCATATATTGGAATAAATGCAAAGGATCACCAAGCCCCATGATACCAGAACAGGACGGTTTCAACAAACTCTACATCTTTCCAGACTTGCTTTTCAGGTAATAATAAACAAAAGATAGAGGTTTAGAGAGCTTTTTAATTCTAATTGTTGTGCTTTATTTTCCTGATCTTAGGCTCTCCACAATGTATTGAAGTCCAAAGTGGGTGTTTCCATTTCTAAATGACCATCTATTCATTAGTTCACACAGATCAAGAGGGTTTCAGAAAAAAGGGAACATTTGTCTTCACAGCACCCAGTTTCTTCTGTTCCCCAATTATTTATTTCCACTCCAAGTCAGTGGTGTTCCCCAGTACTGAAAACTAGTTTAATTAATCTTTTTGGGGAGGGGGTTGTTTTGAAAACCTGACAGACACTCATGAGAGAGATAATGGATTGATGGTGAACACTTGAGGGGGCCCCCGGCATGCTCATCATTTGCGAGGTAGGGTACGTTCAACATCATCCTGGTAAGATCAAGCCCTCCAGGACAAAAAATGAAAGAAGCATTTAATTGGAACACTTAGCAATCACAAAACCAAGACAGAGGTTAAATTGTTTTGAGCAAGAGAAATTAATACATTAAAGGTTACATTTCCAACTGTGAGGCTGCCGAGCCGGGCTCTTATGCAGTGTCAGAATTACATAAGGCAGAAGAAATGGCTCTGAAATGATTGTGGAATCATTAACAAAAGCCAAGGCAGAGTAAGACATTTCCCAGCAGGAGGGTGTGAAGAAGAATAAAGACATGGAGAGAGCTCATTAAGAATGAATTGCAGACCATAAACATTTGAAACCACTAAGTGTGGAGTTCTATCTGTTATCTAATGACTCAGAAATTATAAAACTAGCAATGACTTTCAGAAAAGGAGTTGACTTTGCAGGAGGTTGTTTGCCATTATACACACAAAAAAAGGTATTTTTTTGAGTGGAGAAAATATCTCATCTTTGTAAATCAGCACAATTTAAGCAACTTCAGCGGTACCCTGACAGATTTTTCTTCTGTATAATTACATATTGTCTCAGATTTAGTAACAAGGATATTGAAATGAAAGTACAGTATGGGGGAGGGGGACGAAAGAGGAGAAAAAAAGAGGAGGAGACAAAGGTCCACACCTAACTGACTGCAAATTGATTCACCTCTTTGTCTTCGAAAAGATCTAGAAAGCTCTGAAAACCTCTAGCTAGAAACTCTTGGAAAAAACCCACAGCAACAACTGGATGCAGCTTTGTTTTGATTGAGGGCTATTCCATTTGGATTATTATTAATTGCTTGGATCGTGGCTTTGACAAACATCTGACAGGCGAAGAGTCAGGCTGAATGAAATGAGATTATACATTCACGGTAGTTCCCCGTGGACTGCAAGGGAAAAACAAAAGGGAAAAAAGAAAACTTGAAGGATTTAAGACTCCATAGTCTGGCCATGTGTGGAGTCCTTCATCTGCCAAAGTATTCTCATACTGTGTTTCCAAATGTCCTTTACTTTGTGGTTCCACCAAATTTGAAATATGGCAGGAAGAAATGACGCCTCTTTGTGTGTGTGTGTGTGTGTGTGTGTGTGTAGGGAGAGTATGATGGTTTGTGTCCTAGAAATACAATGTTGCAATACTACTATATCCTTCCTAATACAGAATTTCAAGGAATAGCTTTGGGAAAGAAATTCATTATACAAAGTTTGGTTTTCTGAATGTGTAAATTTTTAGTGGAAGAATTTTGAATGAATAGCTTGTGACCATTAAGGACTACCATAGAGAGAGTTGGTAATTTTTGTGTCTTTATATTCATATTTCATTTTAATACTTGCACTTCTGTTTTTGCCATAAGAAATGGTCAAATAGTCTTACTCATTCTAAAAGTTTAGAAGTCATTGTTCATCATTCATCATGTAAAGAGGGAGCATATCTTTGTCACTAGCTAGCTTGACTTGTCTCTCACCTGGAATCATATCCTGAAGACAAGTATTCCCTTTTCACAGATGTCTTCAGAACCATATAGAGAGTGGAAATGTCCAGTATTTGAACATGTAGAGATTCCATGAGAAAGAATAAAGGATTATTGTCCTTCAGGGAAATAAAAGATTATCAAAGGATCATAGGATCCTTTCCATGATAATATATAATATATTCAATATTATATAGAATTATATAACAAATGTATAATATATAATATACTACAGAGAATTATATAATAGGCAAAATAATATCTACATTAAATTTAGTCTTAGATAAAGATTTCATATATATATAACACAACAATTTATATAAAAACAATTGGTATTTATATAGTCCTTTAGATTCGCAAAACACATTACACATGTTATCTTATTTTTATCCTTACAACAATCCTGAGAGGTAGTTGTTATTTTATCTTCATATTTTAGATGAGGAAATTAGAACTGAGAGAGATCAAGTGACTTGCCCAGGGCTGCACAAATAGTAAGCATCTGAGACAAGATTTGAGCTTGTGTTCCTTGCTCTAAATCCAGCATTAAAGGGATCTTCAAGATCACATGCTCAGCCTCATTGTAGAAGTGAGAAAATTGAAACTAGCGAAGTTATAACTTGACTAAGTTCACAATGAGTAGTAAATGATAGAGGCAGGATTTGAACCCAGTTTCTCTGATTTTAAATCAAGCATCTTTGATATCACACCATGATCTGACAAAAAAAATTAATCATAAAAAATTAAATAGGAAAACTAATGAAAAGAGCTTCAGGTATAATCTTTAATCGATTTGTTGTGTAATGACAGATCCCAATAGATTCGAATGGAGTGGAATATAGAGAGGACTGTGATCTCTTTTAAAGGACCAGTAAGTGGAAACAGACTTAAACAGTATCATGAGGGATTTAAATAGATGTAAGTAAAAGTTTCTCCCAAGTGGGACTTATCTCTAAGAGAAATTGTGGTATTTCCTTTAAGACAGATTCTCTACTCTCTCTCTAGGATAGTCCCAAAACATGGAACACTAAACTTCTTGAGGTCTTTCCCCAAACCTCAAATTCTGTGATTTGTCACTCACACTATGCTAGGTCATCTTCTAACAGATGAAAATTGAAACTGTTGTTTGGTTAACAAAACAAATTTTGTTAACATCAGAAACTCATAGTCCAATTTGTCACTCAAAGGATGTCTTCTGACATATGAAAAGATCTCGGTTGGGTCCATTAATCCAATAGTATACATGTTACATGCCTGTTTGAAGGGACACAGGTGGAGATCAATCAGCCATTCAATCAACTAACAAGCACTGGATTAGGTAGTATGCAAAGTGCTTGGGACACAAAAGCAAAATGAAGCAGTCATTCACTTCAAATAACTCAGAAATGTTGATTTAAGTACTTTCTATGTGAAATGGAAGGAATGACACTGATTTTATATCAGAAAGAGCAGAATGAGATAGAATGGGGGGCAAAATATTTAGTGAAAGTAGCTGCCCTGTATTAATCTCGACTTGGTAAAATAGAACACCTGATGTATTTTTGCTGCTATTTTATGATTCTTTTCTATGCATCTGAGTTGCAGGCATATAAAACAATGTCATTTTATTTAAATATTATTATGCTGATTAGGAAGGTAGAATGTTGTAATGAAGTATTGAAATAAGAAGGACTGGTCTTGATATCAGGAAGACTTGCCTTTGAGAGCTCATAGCTGTGTGACTCTGATTTGCATCACTGAAGGGAAAGTTCAAAAACAGGAGTTTCCTACACTAATGAAATTACAGGTGGAAAATCTGTCTCTTCTGTACTCCCCACCAATATACTGATTATTTCAATTCCTTTCAATTCAATCAACAGTTTAGAGTGTCTTCTGTTTGACTGCTGAGTGCCTCCTGAGTGCTGGAATATAAATTAAAAAAAAAAAAAGATAAGAAAGACTCCCTGCCCCTGCCTTCAAGGAGCGTACAATTTAATAGGGGAAAATAATACAAAAAGAAGCAGAAATGGGGTTATCAGGATGGAAAGAGTGTCACCAGGGGTACCAGAGAGTACTCAATGAGGGTGCATAATGGTATGTGCAGTTGAAACCATGCAGAGCCATTGACGGAAATGAAATATTACCTGGAAAATAGAGAAAGGAAAGCTTTGGGAAGAGTTTATTACTTGGCCCTCCAGCCCTCTAACCATAACAGAGAAGCAATTGAGAGTGCTAGAAAGATACTGAATACCCAAAACTGAATCAATCTGCATGGTGATGAGATTTCAGGTGGTCAGCTTATCCTGGCAGAGGCATAATGTTCTGTGGAGTCAAATGAAGCAGAGCCACTGATGGACTATGGAGAGATGATGATTGATTATATTCAACTGAAGTCCTACTCTATTGCCTTTTCAACATTTTGAAGCAACATCAGGTTTTTGAAGATTGACAGTGAATAGTGTGATGAAATAAAAATTTCTGAGAGCTCTTGCTAAATTCGAAAGATTTTGGATAAAAATTCTACAACAGAATGAATGATTGTTGTTCAAAAATCAATCAGACCTACCAGGTGCTGGGCTTTTCTTTCTTTTTTTTTTATTCATGGTAACTCATGAGATTATGATATGTCTGAGAAATGAATCTACTCACTGAAAAAGATCATAGATATTTTGAGAATCAGAATTAAGAAAATGCTTATGGTATTACCATCCTTAGTCATAGGATTATTTAGGTTTAAGGTTAACCCTAAAATACAAAAAATAGGAGTCAAACCAAAAAAGGGTAATAATATATAATATTGACATTCTGATTCTTTTCAACTTTTTATATTATTCCACCAAAAATTTAATTTAATTCAATCCTATAAATATCTCTTAAATACTTGCTACGTACAATGTACAGTGTTGAATGCTGGAAGATTAGTGTCAATTCATGAATTTTACTCAAAAATTGACAACAGGAACAATTATTACTTCTGTTTGAATGCTGCAGTGGGTAGACACAACCTGAATGAATGTCCTGATATAGTTTCTAATTGTTGTTTCCAGGGTCCATCGACCTCACTGATTCCATCTTATATCGTAGGAGAATGATATTTCTACTCAAACTGAATTACCTCATACATGTCTGCTACATGCTCTCTTTGACTAGAATTTTCATGGTTATATTGATTTGGTTGACTGTGCTCCAAGATCTCATTATGGGTGACCTTGTTGTTTAATGCTAACTTGAGTGAAAAATATTACTGTGGTAACTTGTCCCAAATCTTGGCAAGTTCAAGTTTCATAACTGGATGGTAAATCAGAGAATGCCATTTTTCATAGACCTTCTTTGGTCTAAATCTGGGTGTTGCACTAATGCTATATTCTGTGAATCTGGACAAAAGATGAGCTGACTTTTTGGTTAGTATTTTCTCATGGCTTGGCTAACAGGGCACTGTTTGACTATATCCTGCCAAGGTAGCAGAAGTCAGGGACAGCTTTCAGGTTTGTGATGCCAACAAAGATTTTGGTTGCATGCAAGAGTTTCCTTAGTCCAAGTTAATATGTGACCCAAGTGTTCAGGATGATTAATAATCTGGAGTGTGGTACTGTTTTGGAAATGAGATCCAACAATGTCCTTGGCATAATTCTTGAATGACAGACTACCTAAAGGCTTTCTGTACAAGTTAGCAGATTGAGATGGAATGGTTTCTTGGTGGCTCTGAGGCATATGTGAATACTAGTTTAGGGTCATAGAATACATTAAAGGGATTTTAGACATTTTGAGATGGAAGGAACTTTAGAGAGAAATAATTTTGTCCAAACCCTTCATTTTACAGGTAAGGATACTAAGACTGAGAAAGATTTAGAGGTTAAGATTCAAGAGTATATTTCCAATGGGTGGAGAAAGTCAAGAGGCTAATTGATTTATCCAGGTCAAACAAGTACAAGAACCAAAATTTGAATTTTGGTCATTGCTTTGAATCAGGACCAATATGACTTCCATGTTGCATACTGATGAGGTGAGACCAGATTATGGTGTATTTTGAAAGCCGGAAAGAGTATTTGGATTTGATGAAGAATGCAACAGAGGATCAATAAAGCAATCAATTGGCAAGTATTAATCAAGTATTTGCTAAGTATTAGGGAAAGAAAAAAATACAAAAATAATCCCTGCCCTCAAGAAACATATATTTTAATGGGGGAGACATCATTCATATATATATATATATATATATACATATATATATATATATATGTATATATATATATATATACACACACACACATATAACATACATCCAAAGTGGATACAAGGTGATCTTAGAATCACTAGAGAAACCTGGGGGTCTCCTGAAGAAGGATACATTTGAGGTAGCAATTTATTTTATTTTATTTTATTTTTTAATCTATTTCATCTAGGTTAAAAATACAGTGGTTTTCACAGTCCTGGTTCTTCTTTGATTTTGCCTGAAAGCTTCAATATTCACTCTATGCAATGTGGTCTAGTTTTCCCCTCCTAAGGCACCTAGTACCACGCCCCCAACTTCTCATTTTCACATGCTTATTATATTAAGGCCAAACGTAATGTAGTTTGGTTTTGCCTATTGCAGCTCCGATCTCTTTAACTCAAGAAATCTGCCAACCTCAGTCTCTCAGGTAGGAGTAATTATAAGCATATGGTAGATAGGAAGTTCTCATACAGAAGAATGTGAAATGACAAAAGTTGTCTTGAAACTGAAAGTTTAGTTTGTCATTGATGTGCAAGATAAATCAGAGCTGGTGAAGTTAGAGGTTAGAAAACCAGTTACACTCCTTCAAAGTTTTCATTGAAATCATGGGGAAGACCCTGAAAAAAGATTTAAGAAAATTGGACATACAGAAAAATTTGTTTGAGATTGTAATTGATTAATAATGAAGTGAATTTTACATTACTTGGCCTCTGAAGTATAGATCACAAGGAAAAGCCAGATCTTTGCCTCTAAAGAAGTTGCAAAGGTTGGACTGGAGTTGAATGAATGTATATTATGATAGGTATATATACACTGTAAATCCAATCATTCAGGTTCCCAGCCTCCAGACATTCTTGACTCTGTTCTTACTCACTTCCACTTCACTACTATTAGTTGTCAAGTCTTATTGATTCTACATCTATAACATCTCTCTTATCTGCTACCTTCATCCCACTAATATGATTGCCTTAATTCAGACCCACATTGCCTTTCATCTATACTACTGAAAAAGCTTTCTCCTTGCTCTCACTGTCCCAGGATATTTTCCTTTCCAAAACACCCTATACACACAGCTGCCAAATGGATATTCCCAGATAGATAAACCCATGGTCTAACCATGTCACTCCCCTATCTAAGACACTCAAAAAGCTAATCTAGGAATGATTAAAAATTCCTCAATTTAGTGTTTAAAGTTCTTTATAATCCATTTCCAGTCTACCTTTCTAGTTTTAGCTGGCTACCAGGGCAATTAAGTGGCACAGTGGATAGAATGTGGGACCTGGAGTCAAGGGGACTTGGAGTCAAGAAGACCTGAGTTCAAGTGTGACCTCAGACAATTGCTATTGTGTGACCTTGGACATGTCACTTAAGTTTATTTCAATCTTCACATCTATAAAATGGGAATAATTATAGCAATTACCTCACATGGTGGTTGTGAGTCTCAAATGAGATAATAAGTGTAAAAAGAACTTAGCATAGAGCTTGACCTTATAGAAATATTAGCTATTATTATTATTATCATTACTATTATTATTAGCTATTTCTACCTATAGGGTACTCTCTCCTTGATGCAGCTACATTAACTTTGTCATTTTTTGTTCAAGTCATTTTATGACTCATCCCCTTACATATAAATTCATAATAGGAGTGCATTTTCTATCTTTTTACCTCTTACCTGCTAGCCACCTTCTTACTTTGCTCACATGCCACTTCTTACATGAGGACTTTTCTTGAGACCTCCAAATTATTTCATATTTACTGTGTATGTATTTTGTATTTGTGTTATTTTCTTCCTGCAGAAGCTCCTTGAAGGTAGGGTCTGTTTCACTTTTGTTTTCACATACCCAGCACCTAGCCCAGTGGCTGGCACATGCTTAATAAATACTTGTTCATTTATTGATGGTTATTATGAATTAAACAGAAAGAGAAGAAAAAGTAATAACAAGAGAGGAAGAGATGAGCAAGATGGACATGGGATAACTCTTGGATCATTTTAGAACTCTTGAATAGGAATATGACATTGGTGCAGAGGATATTTTGAATTTGTTAACAAAATCTTATAAGCCTTTAATTTTAAACAAAGCTAACTATAATGTAAAAGTCTTTGATATTGATGAATTTCTCAAACTGCTAAACCTTCTGAATAATTGCCAAATTCTGTTTGTATGATATCAATACTTTAGTTCCTTGTAGCATTATTGGTATGGAACTGCAAGAGTATTTTTTCTCCATTGGAAATCCCACAAGCAAACAAACATAAAACATCCCATTGTTCTTATCTCTTTGTGAGTGAAAGCCACACAGATTCTGGGAATGTACAGATAACATTGTTCTGCTATAGTTAATCAGACAGAATGCTAGCCCAGATCTTGCCAACGATGATGGGTATTTTGAGATACCAAGGGGAACAGAGTAGCATAATGAATTAGTTTGTAGAAGGAAGACCGCCATGGATTTCCTCATTTCTTCCTGTGATAACATGTGACCAGATATTGCAGAAAAAAAATAATATTATAGTGTGGATTTGTTGATACAAATGCTGCAACCTGAAGTACTATTAATGTTTCAAAAAGTCTTTATTGTGTATTCCCATTCAGGAACACATAATGTAGCAATCAGTGAAATATATTAATAAATATTTGGAATAACCTTTTATTACTACTAATGAAACTCCTAAATGAATAAACAGATTAGCATCTCCTAAGTTTACAAAGAATGTAACCACAGGAAAATATGTGCATGTGTTTGTGTGTGTGTGTGTGTGTGTGTGTGTGTGTGTGTGCATGTGTGTATGTGTGTGTGTGAGTTTGTGTGTGTGTGTGTGTGTGTTTTGGTTAGTGGGCCTAAGTGTTAAGGGGGAATTGAGAAAAATGAAGTTGTTGGGGATAGTAGGATGGTTGCTCCTAAACACATGAAGTTCAGAGGAAGGAGAGGTAAATTTGTGTAGGGTATGTAAAAGTTTTGATAGGGGCACTTTGCCTTGAACACAAAATATATTCTGTAGCAAAAGGATACCATAAAAATAAAATAAAACTATAAAGGGAAGAACATACACATATGTAATCTCTTTCAGCTTACATACACATGCACACATATGTATAATCCAAGGAAAAGCTAAAAAAAATTACATGTCAAGTTTAATGTTTCCCAGCCATGAAGAAATCTAGAGAAGAGTTCAAAATGAAGGTAAAACAATACCTCAAGAACAATAAAATGCCAGCCTCTGAAAGGAAACACACATTCCCAGAAAAGAAAAAGTCTCTGAAACAAACCACTCCTTATACCCACAAGCCACAGTCAAAACAAAATTTAGAAACAGGGTTGGGGGGTGGGGGTGGGGGTGGGATCAAGACTAGAGAAAAACAAGAAAAGAAATATAAGAGATAAAAGAAAACATATAGTATAATATTTCATCCACTGATATTCCACAGTGAAACATGAGATAATCCTCAGTCAGAAGGGAATATTCCTTCAGAATTCACTTGCGGCTTTGCTACTCATGAGTACTCAGAGCCTCAGTCTGCTGGCAGACCTGGAGGATTTTAAACAGCACAGTAGATAAGAACTAAGATTACCAATTCACTGTGGACCAAATAAAACCCCCTCACACACAGGTATATAAATATATCCCATGTTTATTTATAGCTAGGTATGTCCTGTATGGCTATCCATATACATGTACTGTAAACACAATACCCAAGTGAGCCTGAATGCACTGAGAAAAAAGATG
Organism: Macrotis lagotis; assembly: GCF_037893015.1. NCBI lineage: Eukaryota > Metazoa > Chordata > Mammalia > Peramelemorphia > Peramelidae > Macrotis > Macrotis lagotis. The sequence continues at coordinate 494,933,083 of NC_133666.1, forward strand.
TAAAAATTTCCAACAGTGGGACCCAAGGTAACAAAAGTAAAGGGTAATTTACCCTTTAGTTAAAAACCAAAGGAGCCTTTTTACTAGGGGCTGTTGGATCTATTCATGACATTCGGGGGAAAAAAATGAAAGAACTGCTTTGGGATTTTGAAGTAGAAATTCACAACCAGTATGTCTTTACTTCCTTTCCCTTCAACCAAGACATCCTTTGCTGGAGTCCTTTATCTAGTGCTTTGTATACATATTTTTAATCCTATACAAAAATGATAGGATGTCAAGAAGGATCTATAATAACACCATTTTTTTTATTTCACTTCAAAGACTTGGCAATTTCTGATCCATGTGACATTCACACTCCTTCAGGGTCAAACAACATCTTGCAGCCTTCATAAAATGATTAAATATTTTAAACAGCTCCTGCTTATACCTCCATCGCCCCTCGAGACTGATACTGTTATCGTTTTTGTCAAAGCTGGTTTCCATCCGCATTTGTCATTCCTGCTTGCATTTATGAGTTATCAATCGCCACGTCAAAATGCAAAATAACGGATGTTCTTTGGGCAGTATTGGATGGTCTATCTGGGGCTTTTAATCAATGCTGATTTTTATTTTCCATACCCATACATAAATCTTTACCATTCTAGGCCACATAGAATGCGTTTGTACAAAACACAGTGACAGAAGCAGTAGCTATATTATCAAACATTATACCTTGGGGCTAACTGAATATCAAGGGCTTTCAAAAGGGAACACTGGGAATTACTGTGCAGAAGAGATGACTGCAGTGGAGAATGTAAGGGATCGGGTTGTTGCCATTTATAAATCAACACCATGCAAGCAAATCCTTCTCACTTAAATGAAATCTAAATACTTTTTATTTTGAGATCTTGAAACTCAGCTCTTTCTCCTCTCTTAATTTTTTTAAAAAGTGGGAGCTTGCATAATTTGCATAAATAATAATGAGGCACATTTTCCGATTTCATAAAGTTTCTCCCCCAGTGATGTGAATTTAAATCGCAGTGTTGGCTTTTTCCAGAAATGCCATTTGTGAATCCTATATTGGAATTTTCAGGATCCTGTTACATCTCCTCCTAGTTTATCTCTCAGTGACTTACTTCACTTTGTCCTTCAAAAGGGCACTGGCCTACTTGAGTAAAGATCATTATAGAAATTGCTAAAGTTGGGTAACACCAGTGCCCAGAAGAAACTAATGTGTGCTGACACTCTAGGCTACGGGCAAACACACATACAAAAAGTATGAATGTACTCAGAACAGAATAAAGCACAGGTGTGCAGCCCAGAAGAGAGTCCAAGAATCCACAGGTATTCATGAGCATCCTTGAAAGACTAAAAAAATTAATAATGGCCTCCAAAGTATTCTAATTGTGATTGGCCTACTTCTTTATGGGTACCACTGCTAACTAATTGACTTTTGTTTCTGTTCTGGGCCCCCATCTTGAGCTCCGGATGCATGGAGCATGCTAGAGTCGATTAGTTCACAGAATAGAGGAGAAAATGTCAGAGTAGGACCTGTGGTGGAAGAGAATTCTGATTAATTAGTTATTCTGGATTCAAATTTGAAATTGAGGAATTCAGGAACCAATTGTGGTCACTGAAACAACTAGTTTTACTTTTCTTAAAGTACCTGCTATTACACAGTAAACATATTTGTTAAACAATGAATCAGCAAGATGTTAACATCATAAACATGTTTCCTATCGCTTGAAAAAAGAAGAAAAGAGAAGGTAAGCAGCATGACCAACTGGCAAAGTGATATCTGATAGTTAAATGGAATCCTTTTTAACTCAATAAACATTTTATTTAGGGCTTACTATGTGTCATTCGCTGTGGTAGGTCCTGAGATACAATGATACCATGTCTGTCCTTAGCTGACTTACATTCTCCTAGGAGGAAAACAGTAAATACACTGATAAGTTGATTTGAGCAAAATAAATGCAAAGTTATTTTGTAGGAGAAGAAAGAGTAATCAGACTTGGAAATTAGGAAAGGCTCTACACAGGAAATAAAGTCTAAGCTAAGTCTTTGAGTAGTTGGGGATTCCAAGAGGTGAGAAACTTGAAAATTTAGTATTCTCACAAAACCAGATTATCATTCTAAATATGATGGACAAGGTAGATCTCCAAATATCAAGCTCAGAATCATTTCAGTTGGGGAGCATGGTTTACTCAACTATGTTTTAAGAGGTAATATGTTGTGTATGAAATTCAGACACTCATAACTGAACAAATCAGTGAGTAGCCAGTTTCACTTGGCAACTTACATATTCAATAAGCAGCATACATTGAGTTCAATGTTTATTTATCTGAATATTAGAAGAAAAAATCATCACAAAGCAAAAAAAAAATGTTAACCATTTATGTAATCTTACAGGAGACTTGAGAGAGAGGCCTATAGAATGATGCTGATCAAGTAATGTCCTGAGGCATCATCTTTTAAAAGATCAGCCTGAGTTCTTCAGTCTTACCACCTTAGCATCTTCCTTTTCCATATTGTACCCGACTGGGTTTTTAGTTGTCCACTAGACTGTAATCACTTTGAGGTCATATAGTAAGTCTGCAATTTCTTTTGCGAATAATGCACAGCAGAAATATCACACATATGTGGTTCACAGTACTCTTGACTTTTTTCTGGAACCAGACTAAAATGTAATTGGGATATATTTAATAAATTAACAAAGATACAATACAGTATAGATAATATTAATGTGGTTTTTCATAGGGATTCTTATGTAGGTTTTGGTGGCCCCCTTTCTATGTAAATTTGATACCATTAACCATAGGTTCTCTAATCCAACCCTTTTATAGTTACAGAAATGGGAACTGAGATTCAGTTAAATGATTTGTTCACAATTAGAATGATTAGTGTCCAAAGTTGGATTTGAACTCAGATATTGCTAATTCCAAATTTGACACTCTTTCCACTATATCATACTGTCCCAAACACATAGAACAGTATTTCACATGCAGTAACTATTTAATAAATAGAACTGAAAGGCTTTAGATATATTGGAAAATTTCCATGTAAGAGGCATAAAATAGGTTTATTGATTCTGTTCCCCTACATGTCCATTTTGCTGCCAAGTAAATAAGTCATATACTTGTTTTGAAAACTTAGTTTTGTTGATTTTGCTACAATTTACTGTTGAGTTCCTTTAAAGATCATTTTAAAGGGACATCTCAGTTCTCTTTGAAAAGGCTCTCTCTCTTCCTTGTCTCATTTGGACTCCTTTCTTGAGTATAATGATTATTTTTGTAATTATATATATATTGATATATAATAAACATATACTAGTATTTGCATTAAAATGATCTCTCCTTCCCTTCTCCTGCATCTTCTTTACAGTGGTTCCTTATTACCTTAAGAATCAAATATAAAGTTTTCTGACACTTAATTATTTATAACTTGAACTTTTCCTTCTTTTCAGATCTTCCTTCCCTACTCCCTTCCACAAGCTCTGTAATTCAACCTTACTGCCCTATTTGCAATTCCTTGACCATGAAATTACACTTTCTATCTGTATGCCTTTGCACTAGTGATTCCTCATGCCAGTTATGACCTGACTCTCACTTCTGCCTCCCAATTTCCCTGGCTTCTTTTGAGACAGCTCAAATCCTACCTTCTGCCAGAAGACTTTCCCTCCTATATATCCTTTCCCCTTTCTGATGACTCTCTCTCTCTCTCTCTCTCTCTCTCTCTCTCTCTCTCTCTCTCTCTCGCCTCTGTCTCTCCTACTTATTTACATGTTATAACGTGCATTAGAATACAGCATTCTTGGGGGAAAGGAAAATAGGGTTACCTTTTTTTGTTTGTTTTTGTGGAGACTGTTGTTTTTTGCTTTCCTTTGAATCCTTAAGGATTAATGCAATACTTGATAAATGCTTTTTTTGATTGAAGGACTATTAGATGCATGAATTCTTTTAAGCCTTGATCAAAGTTCATCTCTTTATTTAAGGATCAAATGAGGTGGCACCTTTCCCATGAAGCTTTTCCAACTAAAAATGATTTATCTCATTACACTTTGCTTGCTCTTCTCCTGTGCACAACATTCGCACTATCATAATTATTTGTGTACATGATCTTTCTCCCTTCTTAGTTTCTATGGTATTTCCAAAATTTATAACCTGGAATATCACTTTCTGCATTTATATCACATAATGTAGTACCTTGCAGAAGGTGATCAATAGATATTTGTGGAATTGAATTGAATTATGAGTTGATTCTCTAATTGAAAGGTGATGGAAGTGTATTTGTCAGAAAGGTGAAAAGAGATACTGGTATGGAAAGCAGGAAGATACCCTCAATTTCATCCATATAACTTTTGCCTGGTTCCCATGCACGTTTTGTTTTCAACTTCAGCTATTGAACCACTGTTACTCATCTCACATATCACCTGTTAGATTAAATAAATAAGATGAAAGGAAGATATTGAAAAATTAATGAGGATTAATAATGGGGAATATAGCAGTGAAGGGGAAAGAAAGCTAAGTAGAGGGACAGGTACTAAGGGGCTGATGAAGGGATTCAGCTGATAAGACCACACCTAGATCCTGGTCATATCTTTCTTATGACTTCCTCAATGTGAGATCATTCTATAGTCTGGCATTTGCCTTAACATAAAAGCTATAGTCAGGATAATGTTTCATTTGGGGATACTCAGCACAGACAATATGTGGCTTTCTCTTGGGTTTCATGTATTCAAATATGGCCTGTGACTCTTCTTAGGAAGACATGAATATAACACATATGTATAAAACCCTGGACATTATGTTTCTCAGAATTCTAAAGTAAGCTATGCAATACTCATTATAATTATCATTGTCACTGTTTTCCTCTTCCTCCTCATCATCACAGGGCACTAATCAATTCAATAAAAATTTGTGAAGTATGATTTTGATCATGATATGATGCTATAGACTGAAGATTCAAACAAAAAAGGAAATAGTTTCTATCTTCAAGAATTTTCCTTGTTTCAAGGGAAGTATAATATTTTCATGAATAGATATCGTTCAAGGTATATAAAAGAGGGAGAGATGCCTAATCACTTTGAGGATTCTAAGGAGGCTCAATAGTTAGTCAAATATTAAGCTCAGTCTAATTGCCAGAGAATATGCTAGTACTGGGGAAACAAAGTTTTCTCTGCTCTTGAAGTGCTCACATTCTAATGCAGAAGGTAGCATATAAATACTATATTCATTCATACAGTGTTGTATAGAATGTAATACTCCTGGAAGGAAGGAAATAGTATCAGGAGGGCCTGGGTCTTTTGCATGAAATGGAATTTGAATTATCTTAAATGTATCCAGGAAAGCTAAGAGTTGGAATGGAGAAAGTAGAATATTCCAAATATGAAGTACAACTACTGGAAAGGCAAGTTGTTTGTCTTTTGTTTTCAAAGAGAACTAATGACATCACTTGAGGTGATGAATTAGATTTAAATGAGTTAAGAGTTGCATGAAATCATCAGCCTCATTCTTCCAGAATCATCAAAGTCTGTTGGCAAGACAAAATTAAGAACAACAGTCAAAAGTCTGGGATTTAGTGGATGACCTTGGCATCTTTGATGCTTATCCAAGTTCTAAGCACTCCTTAATATCTACTTCAGCCATCTTGATGGTCATTGGAATAAATCATTCTCATTTACTTATTCCATCTGGGGAAGTCTTCACATGCTTGTGGTAAACATCCCTCTAATTAATCAATGGGCTTGAAGCTTATAGATTACCCTCAACCTGGATTAGCCCATATGCCCAGATGGTTTACTGCACATTCTACAGCCTCTTGGAACCACAGGCAAGATTTGGGTGAAGGTGAGCACCAAAGGTAGATGAACAGCCCTGAAAAGGGTTTGGTAAGCCCTCCCACTAGAGATGCTAGTCCTCCCTAGACATCCCATGCAACCAGAAGGCAAAAAGTCAGGAGATGGAGCATCATGTATAGGGATCAGCAGGTAGCCCAGTGTAGTCGTATTTTGAAGTGCATGGAAGGGAATAAGATACAAGAAGACTGGAATAGTAGAAAAGGGCTTGGTTATGAAAGGCTTTAAAAGTCAAAGAAAAACTTCAGTATTTGATCCTGGCCATAACAGAAAGTCAGTTTATTATAGTTTATTGAGAGAGAGAGAGAGAGAGAGAGAGAGAGAGAGAGAGAGAGAGAGAGAATGTGTGTATATGTATGTGTGTGTGTACTTGTAAGTGACATGATCAGATCTATGTTCTAGTAAAATTATTTGGCAGATGAATTAATGAGGATGGACTAGATGGGGAGATATTTGAGGGAGAAAGAACTGTATATTGCAATAGTCTACTGAGTGTTACAGTTAGAATGTTAGCTATATAAATGAAGAGAAACTGATATTTATGAAAAATATCATGAAGGTAGAAATGATGATATTTAATGAGAGATTAGATGTGTGATTAGATATACGAGCAAGAGGGAGAAGTTGCTGATAGGCCTGGGTGACTTGGAGGAAGGTGGTACTCTCAATAATAGATGATGAACTCTGAGAGGGCAGGGGCTATCTTTTGCCTCTTTTTTGTATGCCCCACATATGGCCTGGCACATAATAAGTGCTTAATAAAGATTTATTGACTGACTGAAAGTACTAGAGAAATAGGGAAGAGGGGAAGGTTTGAATGGAAAGCTAAAGAATTTTGTTATGGATATTCTGAGTCTGAGATAACTAAGGGACATCCAAATCTAGATATAAAAAACAGTTGGTGATACATGATTAGAATTCATAAGAGAGAGTAGATAGATATGTAAATCTTGAAGTCATCTGTTTAAAGAAAATTGAATCTATGGGAACTGATGAAACCATCAGTTTGGATAGTACAGAAGGAAAAGAGAAAAGAGCCTAGGGTGGAACCTTGGGGGGCACCCATAATTAGTAGAAGTGATATAAATGAAAAACCAGCAAAAGAGATTCAAGAATGATGAGACAGGAAGAAAGAGAACCAAGAAAAACCAGTATGATGACCACCCAGAAAGAGGAGATTATCTAGGAGAGGATAACTGACAGTTTCAAAACCTGAAGAGAAGTCAAGACAGATGGGGATTAAGAAAAGGACATTAAAATAGACTTTGGAGAGAGCTGTTTCAATTGAGTGATGAGGTAAGGTAGGAAGCCAGATTGCAGAGTGATGAAAACAAAATTTAATTTGAATATTATGAGATCAATAATTTTGAAGATTTTATTTATAAATTGATGAATAACAAAATGAGTAGAACCAAGAGAACAGTTTATTCAACAGCAATATGAAAATAAAAACAACCTTAAAAAGATGTAAGAACTATGATCAAAACAATGACCATTAATGATTCTAGAGAAACAGTCTAGACATAATCTATCCATTACAGAGAGATGCTGCAATTAGATTATAGAATTACATACATCTGTTTGTCTGTCTTTCTGTCTGTCTATCATTTTCTATCTCTTTGTATACAATCATTGAAGGAATTTATTTCACTTGACTAGGCATATTTGTCATGCAAAATTTGTTTTTCTTTTTTTTAATGGCGAGTGCAGTGGAGGGGAAGAAAACAGATTTCTGTTAATTATGGAATTTGGTATGTGTTCAGATGAGGTCATTGTATGAAGTTTTACATAGTTAAAAGAGACATCTCACAGCACACAGATAATTCATACGTGTTTGTAATTTTTTATTTTTCTATTTTATTAGGGTTTTTTTTGCAAGGTAAATGGGGTTAAGTGGCTTGCCCAAGGCCACACAACTGGATAATTCCACCTAGCTGCCCCCATGTTTGTAATGTAAAAACAAGATGCATTAATAAAACTTTAATTAAAAAAAGAAGACTAGAGTGAGAGGAAAGGAAGTAGGAATGCAGAAAATGCATCTGAGGAGAGACTTGAAGGAAAATAAGGACTTCTCTGAGTATAGATGACAAAGATGTACATGCCAGTCATAGGAAATAGTTGGTATGAATCCATGGAGGTAGGAGATGGAACACTGAGTCCAGGGAAGAGTTATATAAATAGTCTTTTTGACTGGAACATGGGTTTTGTCTGGAACACAGAGAGTAGAATAACATAATTCTAGAAAAGCAGGTGGAAGCCAGATTGTGGAGGTCCTTAAAGATCAGGCTATGTTTGTATTTTACTTTGTATGCAATAAAATTTTAGAAATTTTGAGTAAGGGAGTCAAATGATTAGAATGCTGCCTTAGGAATATTATTTTGGCATCTGTGTGATAGACAGATTGGACAAGAAAAAGAATGGAAGCAGGGAGATCATTTAAGAAGCTATTTCAATATCTCAGATGAGAAACGATGAGGACCTGAACTAGTGTGACTGCTATGTCAGTTGAGAGAGAAAGGGATAGATGATGTAGAACTGACAAGACTTGACCGACAACAGATTGGATGTAAGGACTGACAAAGAGAAATGAGTCAAGGAAGACTATTACAATCCTAAGTGATAGTGAATATACCTTCAATAGAAACAGAGAAATTTGGAGGGGATGTAAGTTTAGGAAGGAAGATAATGAGTTCTGAGCTGGACATATTTAATTTGAGATACCAACAGGACATTCAGAAGGAATTATTCAGCAGGCAGTTGACAATGCGTGACTGAAGTTCAGGACAGAGTACCTAATGTTTTGTGTTTCTGTCCTAGGTGCCAAATGAATAGAATTATGTAGACCTGGTCCATGGCCTTTAGAAATTTACAATCTACTACAACACATACATATGCACACACACACACACACACACACACACACACACACACACACACCCCCTGTATTTGGAGCACAGAGTCAATAGAATGAAAGGACAATTAATTTTTCACTTCATATGCAAAACAATTAAGTAATGTAATCTGGATAACACATAAAATCTAAGTGATTGTTAACTGACTTGAAGGCAAAGTCAAGTTCATAATTTGATGGAGTTGTAATATTACAATTCAATAAGCATTTATTCAACTGGGCACTGTTCTTCTGGAAATCAAGAAGATTTGTAGCACTGGGAAGTCTTATTCCCCTAGTAAAGAGATAGAGAAACCCAAAAAAGAAAAATAAAGACAGTCACTGCCCTTGAGGAGTTTACGATTTAACTGGGAAAGAAGACTTATAAAAGAAGGCTGAAAATGGGGGTAAATATTGGACATGATGGCAGTGTAGTTGAAACCAGACAGTACAGCTGGTGGTAAATAAAGGGTGTTACATGTTCAAAATGAAAATGGAGAAGATAGGCTATCATATTCTTACTTAGCTTTTTTGGAAAGTCTTCTTGAATCAAGGAAGGTCCTTTGCAACAATGATTTAAAGTTTATCTTAGTAGCCTCTTATTTTCAATACTCCTACATCTTTGGGGATCCAGTGCTGTCATGCTGCTCCTGGTTTGCTTAGGGTTCCGCATTACAATATCCCACCAGAATCTGTCCTTAAAAGATCCTTTTGCTGAAACTCTCTTCCCTTTCTACTCTATTCCCTATCAAAATGTATTTGCTTATTACCCTTTTCCCTTGGAGTCTTGATCTCATTTAGGTGTCATATTGAAAAATAATTGGATAAGAGAATTTATACAAGAAGGAATGTGATATTGGTGGATAGAAAGATAACCTCAGTATTAAATACCTGTGCTCAAGTCCTACCTCTGACAGAGACTGTGATCCTGGGGAAGTTACAATGTCACAAGCTATAAACTCTTAAGACTATATGTTGCAGAGCAGGAGATTGTATTCATTGGTAGGAATAGTTTTTACATTAAGTAGATAAGGAATCAAAAATATGGTCCAAAAAGTTGTGATCTGTGTTAATTGATCAGTATTAACAGTAATGTGCTAATCACTAGGTACTAATTAGGACTATGTGTTAGATACTGTTCTGCGTACTAGGGAAAACCAAAAAAGAGATATCTCTGGCTTTCAAAGAGTCATCCACTCTTAGGGAAAAATATGTACTATATAAGTATAGCGGCTCCTTGAAGATCTTTATCTGGGAGCATTATAAAGCCTTCACAATTGGCTACATAAACCTCTGGGAACTACAATGATTGCATAAATCTTAGAGATAGAGTACATTTTTCTGGTGTGTGAATGAGTACAGGGGTGAGCTAGAATGCAAGGGGTCAATTTTTAAGTGAAAGACAAGATAGGACACTTGGAGGGACAGACTGCACAAGATATTTGAGCAGCCTCGAATGCTCACTACTATCTCTTTATGCCCGGACCTCCTAATCCCAACATAGCCAGATACTGATGACTAAAGGGTCTGTTAGGTTGACCAGTTGCACAACTATTCATTAGAAAGATAGCCAGCCACAACTAGGCTTAGGCAATTCCTAGCTTTTGCCAGCCCTCATTGTTTAACCTGGGTTCATTACTCTTGGTTTGTCTATCTCCTTAATAGGGGAATAAGGCTTCCAGGGTTATAATTCTTCTACCATCTTGGTTTCCAGAAGAACAATTGTTTCTGGTTTAAGAGGTCCTTCCCAAGAGGGGGAGGTCTTAAATTAGAGGAGAGGAAGTTTTAAAATACCTAGAATACAAACATTAATTAAGTATAGAACAGGTAGTTTTATTCTCCTGTAAGAAAGGAACTATTAGGCAAGTAAAAAAATGTGCACAAAAAGTCTGGAAGATAATATGTAAGCCTTGTTGGGACATTTGTAAAAAGGTTGCTCATTAGTTATTTTTATATATTTTTATATTTTATATTTATATATTTATATTTCATTCTCACTATATATATATATGTATATGTATATATAGCCTGATCATGATCAGTGGAACTCTTTATTGTCAGTCAGTTTGTCAATTTGAATAGCTAGATAGTACAATGGGCAGAGCATTGAGTGGGGAGTTAGGAGATTCTGAGTTCAAATCTGGTCTCAGACACTTGACACTTACTAGCTGTATGACCTTGGGAAAGTGACTTAACCTTGATTGTCACACATCCAGGGTCATCCAATCACCTTGATTCATATCTGGCCACTGGACCCAGATGACTCTGGAGGAGAAAGTGAGACTGGTGATTTAGCACAGCCTTCCCCCCCACAAAATCCAATTCATGTGCTTATCATGGCATCCCCATACTTGATGTCATGGTCTTTTTTGAGAATGAAGGACCATCATCACCATCATCATCATCAATCATTTGTTACACCTATTTTGTATCAGACACTTCAGGCAATAAAAAAAAAGATAGACTTTTCTTTCAGAGAGCTCACTGTCTGATGAAGAGACAATATGTAAACAAATAAGTACAAACTAGGTAAATGCAAAATAAATTAAAGATAATTAAAAGAAGTAAAGCATTAAGATTAAGAAAGCATAGGAAAGATTTCTTATAGAAGAGAGAATTTCAACTGTGACTTGAAGGGAGTCAGAAGATGGAGTTGAGGAAGGAGAGAATTTTTAGGTAGGCAAATAACCACTAAAAATGCTTAGAATCCAGAGATGCCACATGTGAGAAATAGCAAGGAATCTTTTTATTGGTTTCCCTCTCTTCAGAAATCTCTTTGCTTTTTTGTTGATTGGATGGTATTGCTGCCACTTTTGCTACCATAACTGCTCCAGTAGTTAATACCCTACAACTCAGATGTCTGGGAAGGGAGCAAGGTAAGAATACAAAGAGGAGGCAATCACATCTCTTATGCAGGTTTATGCTATTTGCTTAAGGCTTGTGGTTTGCTGGAAAGAAGGGCATCCCTTCACAGAACCTCTATAGTTCACACAGTTGTGCCTTTCAAAGCCATCAGAGACCTGAGGGGCAGGGCTTGCATCATCAAAATATATATATATATATATATATATATATATATATATATATGTATATATATATATATATATATATATATATATATATCTGTATTTGTACACACACACACACATACACACACATCTATATAGATAGATCAATTTAAAGATATAAGTATAGATATAAAGATATAGATATAGATATAATCTCCCTTGGGCCTGCCATGAGAGGTAGATGATGTTATTCCAAGAAAGTAAGGCAGAGAAAGGCTAAGTGATGTTTCCAAGTTAAACATCTAGTTTGTATCTGGGGCTCAGGCCTTCTTAACTCCAAGTTCAATATTTTATCTATAATGCTCTTATCTTTAAGACAAAATAGATAGATGAATATAAACTGACACATGAGAAAAGCTTCTATGTTCATAATTTTGAAGAAAATGATCAAATGAGGATGGCTTCTAAATAAGCATTTTGGCATGGCAAAAAAACAAAAGGATTTATTATTTTGTATAAAAAAGGTAAATCAGGAAATAAGGTAACATTTACTGCTTTCTGTTTGGTACAACTAGTAAAGATTTTATTAATAATGGCATTCTAAAACTTGGACTTTTTATTCATTGGTGTATATATTTGTTGGAAATGCCATTTATATTAAGGGATAGTGAATTTGATGCGATTAAAAGATCACCGGATCTAGAGACCAAATTCAAATTTAAGCTCAGACTTATATTACATGAATGACCTTGATTGAGTTATTTCAATATTATGAACCCCAGTCCTTTTATCAGTGAGGGAGCTGGACTAGATTCCTTCCAAGGTAGATTACTTCAAGTTCTAAATTTATGATCCTGTAGAAGTAAAAATACCATTAAACATATTTAATACAGGTTAAGATATTCAATTGATTTTATATTGGGGTGATCTTTAAAGACTATTTCTAATATCTTTTAATTTTGTGACAAGTGAGTTCAGGGCAGAATGCAATAATGCTTAATTTTTGGATTTACTTAAAATATACATGATGACTATTCTTTCTTGTCTTAACAGCTTGTGTGTCAATAAAACTGAGTGAAATCAAAGGAAAACTCCAAATGATATTATTACAAATTCATTCAATATAAAGAGGACTAAAAAAGTTGGCAAAGCAACTGTGCTGCTTCTGTCTCTAACAACAGGATAGATCTTTGCTTATGCTGCAAAACTGACAAATAGCTCTTCTTGTGGAAAATATGCTGGGAATATGAACAAATGTGAGCTACTTCATCATTCACAAAGTGTCAAAATCAGTACCAAATCTCCAGCTTGGCTTCTAGGGATGAGGCAGAGGGGATCCTGAACTGATATGATGAAATCTGTTTTGATGTGTCATATGTGGCTGCACAGGGAGATTTGAAAGGGGCTGGTATATTCAGGGGAGAGGGAAGAAAACAAAGTGAACCTTTTAACTTATATAGACTTAAATGGACAAAGCAATGAAATCTATTCAAAAAATGAAATTAACTCACCCAGTTTCTCGTTTTTATTTGTAGAACTTTTCCTGACATTTTAATGAAGTAATTATGATGTTCCTTCATTCTCTTGATAAGCATTTTTTGGATTGCATACCAATCATTCAACTAGTTACAACTAATTACAAACTATCCTTTCCCTCAAAGAACCCACATTCTGTTGGGATTAAAGAACATTTCTACAGAAATGTAAATACAAAACATAACAAAGGAATTACAAATTTCAGGGGTAAGGAATTTAGTTTGAGGAGAGAGAATCAGCAAAATCTTCCTGAAGAATGTAGCCTTTGATATAAACTCTGAAGGAAACCTCACTTGGAAGTGAAGAGAAAGTGCATGTGGGTATGGAGATTGTATGCAAATGATCTGGCCAATAATGTTATATGAAACTATGGAGGACAGCATGCTCAGAAACATCACATCAAGAAGTTAAATCTAATATCACACAACAGTGTCATATTTGAGATTTCTCTGTCCATGTGTGAAATGGAGGATAGACATCTATGCAAAGAAAGAATCAACAATTATGAACATTCTTATTTAGTAAGGAATAATATGATAATAACTGGTAGTCCTTGATTAGTTCAAGTCAATTGGACCAGAAGAACTGTATCCTCAGGTACTGAAGGAACTTCCAGGGATGATTGCAAAGCCACTGTCATTGGCATTTGAACAATCATGGAAAATTGGGGTAATGCTATGAAATTAGAAAAGGACAAATGTTCCAGTATTCAAAAAAGGGGAAGAGAGCAAAATCTTCAATTATAGGCCAAAGGGTTTAAATAACTGCAGAAGTACTTTCCAAGTTTCAATTTCTGTGATTCTGTGATTAAGGAAGAAAACAAGCCATTATTAATTGCCTATTAGGTGCCAGACACTGTGGTTAAGCACTTAACCGATAATATCTCATTTGTTCATCACAATAACATTAGGAGGTAGGTGTGATTATCATCTTCATTTTACAGTTGAGGAAACTGAGGCAAACAAAGATTAAGTCACTTAACTCAAAGCTAGTAATTGAGATCAGATTTGAACTCAGGTCTTTATGATTCCAAGTTAAACAACAATCTATTGTGCCACCAATTGCTACATTAAGCATAATAAAATAATAATAATAGTACTATTTGTCCTTAATTTTCAAAGAACAAAACAGCAGAGAGATGATACCATGACAAGTGAATTGAATTTGAGTGAGGGGGTGCTGTGCTAAGTCACTAGCCTCACTTTCTCCTCCAGAGCCATCTGAGTCCAGTGGGCAGATATGAATCAGGACAACTGGAGATGGCCCTGGATTTAGGACAATCAGGGTAAGTAACTTGCCCAAGGTCACACAGCTATTAAGTGTCAGAGCCTGGATTTGAACTCCTATCCTCCTGATTCCAAGGCCAGTGCTCTAACCACTATACCACCTAGCTGCCCTACTTTAAGCATTAGTGCTACAGAAAAGTTATTATTATTTTTATTATCATTAGTTATTAATTATATAGAAAAGAGTTTTCTCTTGCTAAAATCATGTACAAAATTAGGATCAGGTACAAAATTTTCAAAACATAAAGTTTTATATTAAACCCAGTTGATGAAAAGTAAATGGACTAAGAACTAACCTGGTTCCACCACTTCTTATGACCTTTGGCAAGACTCTCTTTGGGCCACGTTTTCCTTATTTATGAAATGAAATTATTGAATTAGAAGACATTGGTTGGCAATACTATGATTTGTGGGCCAAATCTGGCCTCCTTCTGTTTGGTGTGGTCAGTAAACTAAAAATGATTTTTAGATTTTAAAATGGTCATACCAAAACATGTGGGAAGATTAAATTTGACCCCTATCTGGATGAGATGATCCATTAAATAAGATCCCTTCTAACTCTAAAGTTTTATGATTTTAAGACTGTGCTACAGAACTCAACATTGGGAAGGACCTCATTATCAATCAACAATCATGCATCTCTATGAGCTAGGCACTGGGGATACAAGACAGAAAAAAAGAAACAATTCTTACTTTAAGGTATCTTACATTTTAAGATTCCTTAAAGTAAGAATTGTTTCTTTTCTAAGAGAAGGGTGGAAAGTGGGACTTGACCTGAATTTTTAATAAAGTGAGGGATTCTTTTACATGAGGTAGAAGTGAGAAGGGAGAGCAAGTGGGAAAGTCAGTGAAAAGACATGGAGATAGGAGATGAAGTGAAGAATAGAGAGGTCTGTTTTGATGGAATTATGGAGTGTAAAAAGAGAAGTTATGTGTAATAAGACTGGAGAAATAGATTAGGGCTAAATTGTGGAAAGCTTTAGAAACTAAACAGACAAGTTAATATTTTACCTTTGAGGCAATAGGGAGACATTGAATTTTATTGAGTCAGGAAGTGATGTCATCAGAAATGTACTTACAAAATGTCACTTTGGCAGCTGTGCAAAGGATGGATTTGATTAGGGACATACTTAAGATGGATAAACCAATTAGAGAGTGACTGCAATAGTCCAAGGAAGAAGTAACTGAATGGGGTGGTTAGGTAGCACAGTGGATAGAGCACTGGTCCTGGAGTCAGGAGTACCTGAGTTCAAATCCAGAGTCAGACACTTAATAATTACCTTGCTGTGTGGCCTTGGGCAAGCCATTTAACCCCATGGCCTTGCAAAAACTAAAAAAAAAAGTAACTGAACTAAGGTGGTGGAAATGTGAGCACAGAGAAAGAATAGAATGCAAGAGATCTTGTGGAGAGAAAATGGAAAGATCTGGCACCTAATTAAATATTGGGGAAAGAGTTAAGGATGGTACCAAGGTTAGTTCCTAGTAGAACTGTCCAATATGTTTCAGAAGATGAATCCAAATACATTTTATATCTCTGTCAAGTGACCTCCCAGTCTCTCCTTGAAACACTCTTATGAAGGAAGAAATGATGAACAGAAGAGAGGAAGAATGGAAAGCAGGGAGGGAAAGAGGGAAGGAGGATGGAGAGAGAAAGGAATAATTGAAGAAATGAATGATTAAGAAACATTTATTAATAATCCACAAACTGCTGGCATTTTCCTAAGTTCTTAACTGCAAACCATGTTGTTTATGGTTCTATGCCTAGCTAAGTCTACATACTCAGTGACAGAGCTGTGACAAAATGGTTCTGCCTATAACTTTTGCTTGAAACTCTTTGAAGCTGTTCCTTTATACAGAGTCTGTTACATTTGAATCTTTGTTGACTGGTGGAGTTTGACAGAAATTATAGTCCCCCAGCTGTATGCAGGCACAGTTTTAAAGGAACCCTGAAATTTCTGCTCACATATAACTACCAGATTCTCTGAGTTATTTAATTCAAGGACTCTTCATTTACTATTCCTGTATTCAAAGTGGTAGAGGTAAGTTATTATATTAGATAACTTTTTAAAAACTAATGTATTTTTTCTTCCAAACTTATCCATACCTCTTTTCTTTTAGTTTACTGTCTTGGTATTTTGCTGACCAAAGTTTCAGTCATTTTAGTGTTGTGGATGAATAACAACTAGTATATTTTATATAACTATATCTGTATCTAATTATATACAAATCTCTTTTAAAGAGCTTTTCTGAAGCACTTACTATGTGCAGGGTCCTTTGCTAGTCAACGATGGAGAGAAGTTTGGATAAGAAATGATGCCTGCCTCCACATGGAGCTTATATTTTAGTTTGAACTTAACTAATACACAAAATAGGGAGGTAGCATTTGGAATCAGGACGATTGAAATTATATCCTTGTTTTGCCATTGTTTGACCATGGACAGTTTATATGTTATGTCTTGGATTCTGTTTCTTCATCTGTAAAATAAAGGGACTGTAAGACATGTCCTCCAAGGTCCCCCACAACTCTAAATCTATGATACTATAATACAGCAAAAGTACACTCCAGAATGAACTGCAAAGTTCTATGTGATATCTAAGGGAGGAAGGGTCATTTTTGTTCAGTTGATTTTCTGTTGTGTCCAATTCTTTGTGACCCTATTTAGGATTTTCTTGGCAAAGCTATTGGAATGGTTTCTTTCTCCCGTTCATTTTACAGTTAAGAAACTGAGGCAAGCAGTGTTAAATGACTTATTCATGGTCACAAAGCTAGTATTTGCGACTGGATTTCAACTCAGGAAGATGTGTCTTTCTGACTCTATCATTTTACTCACTGCCCAACTTATCTGCCCAGAAAAGTAATTTCTCAGTTACAAATTGAGAGAACTGACAAAGACTTTTTAAAAATTTTATTTAAGTTAGTTTTTTAAGAGGAGGTAGCATTTAAAATTGGGGGCCTTAAAATAAGTAATTCAAATGGTGACAAATCTCTAGAAGGGTTTATTTCAAATATTCCAAGGACAGGAAGGAACATGAGCATCACTTACAAACAACCACTGAATGTCTTTAATTGCAAAACTTTCTAGTAGATATAGTATTTGTATATCACAAACACAAATCCAGAAACTTGCCAGATTTCTCCTCACATCTTAGACAGTACCATGTTCAGTCCCATGCTATATCTCTAGATTTTTTTCTTTTCTAATTCTATAAACCACCATTGAAATTCAAGATTTTAAAACTTTATGACTGGAATACTATAACAACTTTTTGATAGGATCTATGCTTTTGGTTAGTCTCTTCCTTCTCCAGTTCATTCTGCATATTAATCAATAGGGTACTCTTCCTTAATTCTACATGAGCCAATCCTTTTCTTAAGAGTCTAGAGTGACTCTCTAATGCCTTTTTATTCAGTTGAACCATCATCTGTTAATATATCTTTGACCGCATCTCTCACCATGATCCAAATTTGGTAGTCCCCTTCAACCATGTTAGGTCCTCTATTTAATTTGATTTAATTTAAAAAAAAATTTCAATTACATGCAAAGGTTGGTTTCAACATTCATCCATTTGCAAGTTTATAAGTTCCATATTTTTCAGCCCCTGTCCTTTCCTACCCCCTCCATGGTGACAACAAACAATCCGATAAAAGTTGTACATGTTCATGTTCAATCATGTTTAACATATTTCCATATTAGTCATATTGTGAAAGAAGAATTAGAACTAAGGGGAAAAGCATGAGAAAGAAAGAAAAAAAATTAAGACGTGAACATAATATGCTTTGCTTTGCATTCAGGCTCCATAGTTTTTCCTCTAGATGTGGATTACATTGCCAAAACAGGTCTCTCAGAATTGTCCTTGTTCACTGAACAGCTGAGAGAAACTGTATTCATTATAATTGATCATCTCACAATGTTGTTGTGAATGTGGACAATGTTCTCTTGGTTCTGCTCACTTCACTCAGCATCAGATCATTCAAATCTTTCCATGCTTCTCTAAAGTCTGGCCATTCATAATTTCTTCCAGGAAAAATAATACTCCATAAGATTCAGATACCATAACTTGTTCAGCCATTCTCCAATTGATGGGCATGCCCTCAATTTCCAATTCTTTACCACTACAAAAAGAACTGCTATAAATATTTTTGAACATATGAGAGTTTTCCCAGTTTTATGATCTCAGTGGAATAAAGATCTAGTAGCAATATTGCTGGATTAAAGGATATGCACAGTTTTATTGCCCTGCAGGACATAGTTCCAAATCGTTCTCCAGAATGGTTGGATCAGTTCACAACTCCATCAAGAGTGTATTAGTGTCCCAGTTTTCCCACATCTTCTCCAGCATTAATCATTTCCCTTTTTTGACATTTTAGCTAATCTGATAGGTGTGAGATGGTGCCCCAGAGTTGTTTTAATTGGATATCTCTAATCATTAATGATTTGGAGCACTTTGTCCACATGCCTATAGATAAATTTGATTTCTTCATATGAAAACTTCATTTCCTTTGATTGTGTACTGATTGGAGAATGACTTATAATCTTATAAATTTGTCTCAGCTCTCCATATATTTTTGAAATGAATCTTTCATCAGAAACACTAACTGTGAAAATTGTTTCCCAGCTTTCTGCATTCCTTCTACTGTTGGCTGCATTAGTTTTATTGGTAACACTCAGTTCTTAAACTGAATCAAGACTCATCTCTTCCAGGAAGTTTGTTCCTGGCTAATGGCTTCCTCATAGCCAGCACTTTCTGCCCTTTTACATCTATTAGAACAATAGAATGAAACTCTTGTCTATAACTTTTAACTCTTTCATGTAAATGTTTTTCTTTGCTGGCAAAAGTTAGAATCCTCAATGGTGAGAGCTCTGACCACTACTTCTTGGTTCTATATTTTGCTATGAACCTTAGGGAAGAGGATTTTTAAGGTGTTCAGGGAAAGTGTAAGTTGTATCTCTTGAAGTAAACTAAAACTAAAAGGGAAGTCAGTTAAAAAATGAAATTATAAAGATATCAAAGAAAACAATTCAATAAACAGAGAGAAGTGGGAGTTACTTGAAGAGACATAAATGTCAGCATATGAATCTAAAAGTATAGTACAATCCTATAGGAATTGGGTCAAGGATGTTAAAACTCCAAATGAGCTAAAACTAATGAGGAAAGAGAAGGACAAAAACATCTTTTATTCAAAGCTTTGTTGAAAAGAAGAGAAGGATTAAAAGAGAGACAGGACCATTGGTGATAATGAATGGGACAGTGATAACTTAAAAAAGGACAATCAATTCTTATTTTATTTCTTTTTTTCTGTCAATGAGAAAAAATTTGCACTAAGAAGAACCTAAAGGAAATGTCTAAAATGAACTGATACCCCATTTAAGTAAGGAGATTTAAAAAAAAATAGGTATCCTTGATCCATTCAAGTCACTTGATCTAAATGAAATAAATCCTTGGGTAATTAAACTATCAAATGTGACGGTTGAACCACTCTCAGAAATTTTTAAAAAATTATAGAGAAGATACAATAGAACTAGAGAAAGGCAACTATTTCCCCAATTTACCAAAAAGGGAGGAGAATAGATCCAATGAATTATATGTTAGAGAGTGTGATTCAATTCTTAAGAAAATTCTATACTATATAATCAAAGAGATGGTTAGGGATCATCTAGAAAAGGAAGCTGTGATCATAAAGAACTGGGTGACTTCATCAAGAGCCAGTCATTCCAGATTTCCTTTTCTCCCAAAGGACTATTCAATTAGTAGATAAGATGGATGCCATAGAAATGACTTACCTGGGAATCAACAAATCATTCATTAAACTAAACTTAAATTCCTTAAAGTTTGTCATATTATTTATGTGGGAAAGAATGGAGAGGTTTAATTGTCATGCAATTAAGTAAATCAGAACTGAATAAATATGGGATTCAAGTAGTAGTCATTAAAAAAAAGATCTGATGTTAACTTGGAAGGAGTTAATCAATGGATTATGCTACTAACTGCCCCTGTGCTAGTCAAAATTTTATCAATGACTAGGTAAAATACATAGTAAGCATACTCATCAGATCTGCATATGATACAGAGCTGGAAGGAATAGTTAACACATTAGATGACAGAGTAAAGATTCAAAAAGATTTTGACAGGCTAGAACATTGAACTGAATCTAATAAGATTAAATTTAATAGGGATAAATGTTATCCTACATTTGGATTCAAGAAATAGACTTAACAAATATAAATGGAGGACAACATAGTCAGGAAGCAGATTGCCTGAAAAACACAAACTTTATAGCTGATTTTAAGCTAAATAAGAGTCAAACTCTAGATACAGTAGCCAGGAAAGTTAATGCAATCTTGTACTATACAAAAAATTATTACTTACCAAGATAAGTGATAATCCAGCTATACTATGCTCTGGTCAATTCACATCTGGAGCACTGATCTCCACATTTCAAAGAATGAGATAAACTGGAGAGCATTGAAAGAAGGGCATCTACGGTATTAAAGACCACCAGTCCTTAGAAAATGAGTATTGCTAGCATTTATAAAGCATTTAAAGGTTTATAATGTACTTTATAAATATCAAATTTGTCTTCACTTTAGAAGGTATTTCTATTTGTAATTCTCATTTTACAAATTTCTTCACTTTAGAAGGTATTTCTATTTATAATTCTCATTTTACAAATTTCTATTTATAATTCCCATTTTACAAATACGGAAACTCAACCATTTGACTAAGTCAAGTGATTTGCTTAGGTTCTTGCAACTAATACATATAGGTAGGATTTGAACTCAGGGTTTCTAGCACTTGATCATCATCAGTTAGCTGTCTCATATGAAGAAATGGGGATATTTAGTCTAGGAAGTAGCCTCAGGGGAATATGACAAGTACCTCCAACAACTGAACATTTGCCATTATCCTTATTCTGTTTGGGTCCAGAATGTACATCTAGAAGAAAAGGGTCAAATGCTTAAAGAGATTCAATCTTGAATTAAGGAAATGATTTCTTAAGAATTAAAGCTACTTAAAATTAGAATGAGGTCTTTGGAAGATGGTAGATTTGTCCTTACTAGAAACCTTTAAAGTTGGATGATGTTTTGCCAGGTATATTGTAGATAGGGGGCGGCTAGGGGGTGCAATGGATAAAGCACTGGCCTTGGAGTCAGGAGGATAGGACTCTGAATCCAGTCTTAGATACTTAATACTTACTAGCTGCATGACCATGGGCAAGTCACTTAACCCTGATTGCCTTGAATCCAGGGCCATCTCCAGTCATTCTTATTCATATCTGGCCACTGGACCCAGATGATTCTAAAGGAGCAAGTGAGACTGGTGACTTAGCATGCTCCCCACCGCCCCAACTTAAATCCAGTTCATATGCTTGTCATGGAATCTACTCCTGATATCATGGTCTTCTTCAAGAATGAAGAACAAATATTATTATTGTAGATAGGATTATTTTGTGGGTATGGATACCAATTAGATGCCCACTGAGATCCTATCTAACTTTGGAATGTATGTGGTTCTAATTGTTATATTATTGTGGAGTTGCCCAAATGAGACAATTATTTAAAACTTTTTGCCCTAGCCATACACATCAGAAAAAGAAAATGTGGAAAGACTGTTGTTTAGATTGTGAAATGCAGTTGGATCAACAACCCACTGAGTTATAATTATAGCATGTCCTAAATAAAAATTTATTGGCTGAATGAATGAATGAAAGTCATAGAAAGGATGTGCCAAGATGATGCTTCCTTGAGTAGGAGGATCCTAAATATAGAGTTTTAAGCTCAGTTCAGAAATTCATATTCCATTCACAGGGGAAATAATGGCATTGTTTAGTAGACCTTGACTTTGTTTGTGGGGGCAACTAGTTGGCTCAGTGGATAAATTGCTGGACTTGGAATCAGGAAGACTTACCTTTCTAAGTTTAAATCTGGCCTCAGACATTTACTTGTTGTGCGATCTTGGGCAAATTGCTTAACCCTTTTTGCCTCAGTTCCTTCATTTGAAAAATAAGTTGGTGAATGAAATGGGGAAACACTCTAATATCTTTGCCAAGAAAACCCCAAATGGCCTCATGAAGAGTCAGACCTGACTAAAATGACTGAATAATGAGTTTTTTTGATGCCTGTTCTATTATTCACATTTGCTTCTGTTGGCATCCTTGACAAACACATTTTGAACTCAAAAATTGTTTTAAATATTTGAGTTCTTCATTTATTCATTTTAAGAATTCATTAAGGATCTCAATGATTTGGGCACTTAGTAGGTGGACAAAGTATTCGCTTTGATTTGACCATTTACATGCCAGGAAAAAAAAAACTTCACTAAATCAGACTGCTGGAGACAATTTAAGGACCCAATAAGCAATTTGTGCTATTGCATCATTTCTCTTGGGAGTTGGTCCCATTTCTCTTGGTCCCTAAGAGTTTAGAATTCAATATTTCTTTAATGCCTGAGAAAGGCTATTATCATGGCTTATGAGAAAGAAGAAAATTCAGTATAAGTAAGTAATTCTAGAATGTCCTATTTGCTCTAAATAATTATTTTGTTTCTAGGCTGGTAATGTATCAAATAAATGCCAAGTAACCATTACTCAGTTGTATCTATGGACATGTTTCTCAGGGTTTCCGTCCTGTGCCTGGTAGACCTAGGAGGAGAGGGGAAGGGTACCCTATTTGCAATTCCAGGAATATTTGTGTGATTTTAGGCCATGGGAGAAGTAGGGATGATGTTGAGAAAAATGTCTTTTTTATTTTTTAATTTCCAGAGTGGTACACAACTCTAGGGGAATCTAGACATGTAAGCTGTTATTATCATCATCTTTTCTCTAAACACTCATTTGGCATCTCCCTGAAAATGATCTTTTGACTATAGTCATTTCCCTAAAATATCATCACAAATAATATTAAAAATAAAAGAATTTGGTTGCATTGTCAAGTCATACCATCTTCCCCCTTTAAAAAGAGACTGCCTTCTTGGGCGTCAGGCGGGTGGGAACAATGAAGTATTAAAAAAACTGGTTATGACAAGTGAATAAAAAACATAAATGAATGCAGAAGTCTGCTATTTAATGTAGTGTATGCCGGTATTTAAACAGGTCTATATCTGTCACACAAGCCTCTTTTCTGAGACTGGCACAGCCTGTTCTGCATTTGGTTTCCAGAATCAGCAAATTACATTGGCAGAACAAAGCTGTCATATTTGGTGGTATTTTGTTACATCCATTATTTCACTTAAGTTTAGACATCTCTTTGCAAAAATCAGATCCTGCCTTTAAAAAAACTGCCTTGTTTTGCAACATTAAACAAAATGACAAGCTGGAAAAAAATTGTTGATTAGTAAGCAATGAGTTGGGGAAGGTTCCATTTCAGGTTCAGAAATGAAGAATCAAGTCAACAAATGCAGTAACCTTTTTTTAAGGAGCAAAAAGTAGTTCAGTTATAATCATTTTATGCAAAATAATATTCAGTAAAAATTGAGGAATTATAATTGAAATTGAATTTGAAGCCTGAAGAGGAGGAATGGTCAAGGGATAGATAGGTGGGGCTTATCAGTCATGAGGGACCACTTCTCAGGCACAGGCCCCACTGCTTTATCTGTGAAGGTCATTCTGTTGTTTTGTTTTCTTTTGTTTTGTTTTGTCAGGATTACTGTGATAATAGGAGACCCTACAGGTAGACAAAACAACCAGGAGATAGGCTGCATTTTCAATTTTACAGTTAATTGTTTTGGCATCATATAGACATAACCTGTCTATAGGCAATCTCTGTGAATGGAAAGAGAATAAAAATACACATTTGTACTCTGGCAAGTGGTAATATCTTTTTAGGTCTTTCCTCCTCCTCCTTTTCCCACTACCCCCCTCCCTCATCTGTGAGAAACAATAAAATACTACATTTTCTCTTTGGGTTGCCGATTTATAGATTTTTTTCCTGTCCCAATCCACTTTGTACATTGCAGCCAGAATTGGCCAACAAGGTACTAATTTTATCAGATCACAAATCTCCTCTGATTTCTTGCAGAGTTCCCAATTAGTTAAGAGATTGAATGTGAATGATCATATATGGGCCTCCAGGGAACTGATCACATTGTCAAACTTATATATACTGACTGGGGATGTGGAGATTCAACTCTTGATGTACAATCCTTTCTTTCATTTCCTGTTTCTAAACTCAAGTTACTCCCCAAGCAGTATCTTCTCCTCCCTTCACCACCTGCTCTCATTTGAGTCTTTGATATTACATTTTCATTAACAAAGTTCACTTACCAAGGGCCTAATTGTTTGTGACACTGTGGAAACAGAACCCTACAAACCGATTCTATTCTGATACTCTAGAACAAAGGTTTTTTTATACCTTTATATTAAGGACTCCTTTGGTAGTCTGGTGAAGACCATAGTTCCCCTCTCATGTTATTCCAAGAACATTATTGCTTTTAAATACATAAAATAAAATATATAGTACTATAAAGTAAATCAATTACATTGAAATGCAATTATCAAAATATATATTTTTAAAAGTTCATAGATCTTAGATTAAGAAGCTTTCTTTCTAGTCTGTCATCTGTCTATATAAAGACACACACACACACACACACACACACACACAAATGTCTCAGACAGTAAAATTTTAAAATTCAACTTTAAACAGCAAATCATAAGGATATTCTGGGTTCAGGTAACTAGTTTAGTATAGAGTTAGATTGAAGCATTTTATGGGAGGTAGGGTGCAAAGTGCATAAGGATATTTAACTCAATGTTAGGAAGGTTCCAATTTACATTCTATCCCTAACACTTACTAGCCATGTGACATCTTAAATATTTGTTTATCTTCTCTGTGCCTCAGTTTCCTCATGTGTAAAATGAAGGGATTGCTTTATATGATATCTAAAGCCCTTCCAGCTTTAAATCTTTGATCCTATAAATTAGAATGACAATTGTGGAATCAGAAAGGACTTCTCAGATTTAATCCAATCCTTTCATTTTCCAGATCAGATTAAATGTCTTATCCAAGATCACAAGGTGATCTTAGAAAAACCACTCAGTCAGTTAACAAGAAATTCTTAATCTTTTACTATGTGCCAGACACTAGACTAAGCACTAAGAATGTGAAAGAGGCAAAAAATATAATCCCTTGAGCTCAAGGATTTCGAATTCTAATGGAGGAGGCAACATGCAAATAATTATGCAAAATATATATACAGTGTAAATGGAAGGTAATCTCTGAGGGTAGGCAATAACAGCAGGGAGGATTGGGAAAGGTTTCCTATACAAAGTGGGATTACAGCTGAGTTTCAAAGGAAGCCAAGGAAACTAGGAGTTAGAGATGAGGTAGGATGGGAGATAACCAGAGTATAAGTCAGGAGATGCTATATCTTGTACTAAGAATACCTGGTGTAGCTGGATTGTAGACTTCTGCTGGGGAACTAAAGTACAAAAGACCAGGAAAGGTAGGGAGAGATTAGATTGGTAAGGATTTTATAGGTCAAATAGGGGATTTTATATTTGATTTTAGAGTATGAGAATGACATACTCAGATCTGCACTTTAGGAAAATCATTCTGGCAGCTAAGTGGAAGATGGATTGGGGTTGTGAGAAATGAGGCAGGGAAACCAACCAAAATGTTTTTTCAATAGCCCAGGTAAGAGACTATGGGATCTGAACTAGGGTGATAGTTGCTTGAGTGGAGAAGAGGCAGCATATAGGAGAGATGATCATATTCCCCCATTATGTGAGATGGGGGAGAATCAGAACTCTGGGATGAAACTGAGGTTGAACCTGAGTGATTACTAGCAAGGAAGTGCCTTCAGCAGAAATTGGAATATGGGGAGAAAGTTAATGAACTCTGGAACATGATCAGTTTGAGATAAATCCTAGATGATTTTTTTCTTCTACTTATCTATAGCAACAGAGGATATGATAACTTTGTAGATTTCTAACTGATTCTCTCTGTGTATCTATTCTATCTATCATCTATCTATTATGTGGATATGTATGTATGGAATGGGTAGGTTGTGGGTCTGTTTCTATTGGGGATGTTGCTTCCTCAGCACTTAGCTCATTCTCTGACATAAGTAAGCTCTTAAAAAATTTCTTTTGACTTGTTTTGCTGTAATTCCATACCTCTTTCCCTCTGTCTCTGCTTCCCTAATCCCTATTCTGGTTATGTGATTTCTTAGTGGGAGACTTTTCCTCTATAGTCCAAAGTCAATCCTCCTGCCTGGACTTGGACAAGAGGCCCAGGATCTCAGCACCAAGCAAAATTATAAGGAAAGGAATCATTCTAAACTTAATGAAAAGTTCTGAAGAATCAGAGTATTTTCCCCTGGTCAATCTTGAAAACCTTCAGGACAAAAATGGGACTTTTAAAAATAGGCTATTATAAAAACCCCTTATTGGTTTCCTTGCCTCCAGTATCTCAGAATACCTACCTTACTGGAACATTGAGGGGATCAACGAGAATGAGAAAAAGCAATTTACAAACCTTAAATTCCCATATGAATATAATCTAAAATAATAATAGTAACAAGATAATGATAACAACAATAACAATATATAGAAATTCTTTTGAAAATAAAATATAAACTACTCTCCCAGTTTATATAATACTGTAAACTGAAAATAGATAAATACCATTGAATAACCATAAGTAGGATATGTTGGATGGAACCTATGGAATACCTAAAATCTAGTAATGCAGTCAGAAGGTCCTGATATGTGATGATGTTTTTCCTTTGTTCTTGAAGATCTTGTTATGATACCATGGCAAGTACACAAATTGAATTTAAGTGAGGGGTTGCTGAGCTAAGTCACCAGGCTCACTTTTTCCTTTGCAGTCATCTGGATCCAGTGGTCAGATATAGATCAGGATGACTGGAGATAGCTCTGGATGCAAGGCAATTCAGGGTTAAGTGACTTTTCCAAGGTCACACAGGTAGTAAATGTCAAGTGTCTGAGGCCAAATTCGAATTTATGTCCTTCTGACTTCAGGACCAGTACTCTAGCTCTTGTGCCATCTAGCTTGCCCCTCACAGGAGACATCTGCAGGAACTCAGCTAACAATTTATCAACATACAAGGGTCTACAAATGACCAAAACATGATGATTTGTTTATGAAAATGGTGATGTTTCTGGTGGCGATTCAGGATCAGACCATTGCCACCAGACCTTACATAAAGATTTTCTTTAAAGAGCCTAGACTTAGTGTTTAATGTAGATCATGAAAAGAAATGGTAGAAATTTCCCGCACATCATTTCAGGCTCTAAAAATTTAGCACATATCAAATACATTGCAAAACATAACCTGATGACTAATAATATACATCAGAATCTCAACTTTGTCTTTTATGAACTGACAGACCACAAATTTCAATATTACAAATATAGACCTCAAAATGATCCTGGAGAACTCAGCCAATAAACTGTACAGGAACTAGAACATTATCATAGACCAAACTGTTGCCCACAATCACTTGAACACAGCATTGATTATAAATTAAAAAACAACATTTTAAATATTTATAGATCTTACCATACTACATACTCTTAAAATATAGTGTGTGGAATGAAAAGTTTTCAGTTCTAGAGAACTAATAGATGAGATCAAAATTATAGCTGGAATAAGATAAAATGCATATCATCCCTATTTGTCAGTCAGTACTCAAATTGTTTTGTGGAATTTGCTTTTAATGAGTTTACTTATGTTGTCTATACTCTAATATTTTGCTGAACTATAAATAGTAGTTATTTTATATGTATAGGTAATATTCCACAGAACAATGAATACAATGTAATAATTGCAGGATGTCAACCACAATAATAATATCCCAAACTAAAATAATAATAATTTTAAAAATGAAGTATCAGTGGAATGAATATGTTCAAAGCAATAAGCTCCTATAAAATGTCAATCTTATGAGACACTTTTGGAACTGTAAGATTGACAGTAATGTATTTGGAAGGCATCCCAATCAACACTCTTACAATATTAATGGAATATGTGGCTCATCATTTTAAAGCAACTATAAAAAGACTGATTTTTTTTTCATTTAAAAAAGTCAAAAGAGAGAAGGGAATAAACATTTACATAGTACATACTATGTACTAGGCTCTGTGATGAGTTTTTCAAGTATTATTTCATTTCATCCTCACAAAATCTTGGGAAGTAGGTGCTATTATTATCATCACCATTTTACAGTTGAGGAAACTGATGTTAAGTGCCTTGCCCAGAATCACATAGGTAGTCACACAGTTGTCTGAAGCTAGATTTGAAGTTAGGTTTTCCTGACTCCAGACCCAATTCTCTATCCATTGAACCACCTAGAATTGACAGATGTTCCTAGTATATGATAAATAGATTATAATCTGCAGAAATGCTTTTGAACAAGTGGATATTATGTCACTACATAGTGGTGGAGGTTCACAATAGATAGGTGTTGCTGTATTTGTTGAGTGTAACTGAAAGTCCTTTATTTCCTGATGGAGTCTATGAAAAGGCTAAGATCAGTAAGAAAATAATACAACTCACCACTGATGACATCCACATGAACTTGTTGATGAAGTCTTGGACCACCAGTTGAATTAGGGATATTGTTTGATAGAAAAGGATTTATCATGTAATTTTAGGATTTATCATTGCCACTGGAAAAAAGCATATAGGTTATTCTTAAGAAGAGGATTTAGCAAACTACGACCTCCAGGTTAGGTCCCAAGAGTAAGGATAGTTTTTACATCTTTGCTACATATAAACAAACAAACAAGTAAACAAAACAAATAAAAAGGTGTTGGATCCTATTAGGTCTGTGGGTCATAAGCTCATTACCACTTAGAAGATCAGATTTATTGATCAATATAGATTGTGAAAAGAAATGGTGGAAACCATGCAGCACATCTCATTGATCTAAATATAGGATGACATTATCTGAGACTGGCATTTTATATCAGAAGTTCACTGTCCTTTATGAATGACTAGAAGACCAATCCCAGTATTATGAGTTCAAAACCCAGTATATCCTGGAGGATCTAGTTCATTAACTATACTAGAATCAGAGCATCATTCCAGATAGAATTAATACTCACAGCTCCCTGTATTTAATATTTGTCAGTAAAAATTCAAATAGATATTACTATCCCAAGAATGAAGACTTTTCAAACTATGTAGAATGAAACACTTTCAAAATATGGAGACCTAGAATTAGATGGAATTCAAAATAGAAGAATTATGAAAGCAAGATGGGACTCATGTTATCCCTGTTATCCTGTCAGGTCTTACATATGAGTAGACATAAAATGAGTTTATATTCCACTTTTCATATTTAATTACAAGAAGAAGAAATTATTCCACCTTCACAAAAGAACATTAACTATATAAGAATATCAGTCATAATACCAACTACTGATAATCTTTAGCTATTGTTGAATAACAAGTTTCTAAGACATTATGACCTAGAAGAAGAAACTAAAATCATGTGCGAACACAATGAGGTACATTCATCCTTATCATTCTATCTGCTACTAGACTTTTCACTCTTTTACTTTCAGTAAACCTATGGAAGATGAGCTAATAGCTTAATATTTCATTCAACTACAAAATTAGGTATTTCGTAAATTTGTGGAGTAGCAGATAAAACATTAACTTTAAAAAAAAAGGAAATTATAGCAGGATAGAGACATCCCAGGACCATTTATTTCAGAAATGGACCAAATAAGAGCTGAATAACATAGCAATACTTATCCTTCACGTCACTCACTGAATAACATAGCTTCCCTTTGTCTCTAGGATTGACACATATTCTCCCTAATATTTTAGGCCTTCTATAATATAGCTTCTTCCACCTTTTCAATTTTAATTCATGAGACTCTTAACATGTTCTACATTTCAATACCAGACTCTTCCAAGTAATTTTGCTCTCTACCACTTTGGTTCATTCACCACCTTCTCTTTCATGCCTGGAATGAACTACATCCATATCTCTTTCTGCTGAAATATTCCGATTTTATTTTCATGGTTTGACTACATTCTACTCAGAATCCTTCTCTCTCTCTCTCCTCCAACCTTCCCTCCAGATAAATAATTTTGCTGCCAAATATTTTGTTTGGACCTTTCATTTACACTCATTTTAGTCTACCTTGTACCTTACTGATTTGTATAATTTTCTCATTTCTATTAAGATAATAGATTTAGAACTGGAAGGGTCTTTGAAAACCACCTAATACAAATTCTTCATTTCACAGAAAAAGAGGACACTGGTATTCAAAGAGAATGTGACTTGCATAAATTTACACAGTTAGAAAGTGTCAAATGCCTCTCATTCCATAGTCAATATTCGTTCCATTTTACCAAATTATCTTCTATTTACGCTGCATGATCCTTGAACACAATGCTTATTCTGTTTCTCATCTGTGGCCTGTTCCTCAAAAGTCTGCAACAGAGCAAAAATAAGTTTCAATGAGCTATACTGGGTTATGGCTTCTAGGAAACCTATATGGATTTTAAGAGATAGCTTTGCCTCAAAGGAACAGTTTGAAGGGTGGGATTTTCAAATAGTGTGTCAGGATTTTGTAAAAGGTATGTTGGAGCAAATGGACCTTTTGATTTAATTCATTGTGCAGCTGGTCTCATTTTCTGCTTATACCTAGACCATACAGGGTCCTGGGATCACAAATTAAGAGTTGGAAAGAACTTTAAAGATCAAATCAATTCACAATACTTTAGGGTCCATAGAACCTATGAAAATTCAGTTAATGTAAATTGTTTATGATATTTAGCTATAAGTTTTAGAAAATCTTATTGTTTGCTAAGGTTTTAGAAATTCATAGACCTTTAAAACTGAGGGATGGAGAAAGCATAGGTAAACCATTTCTTTTTTAAAATTTCTTTTATTTTGTTTTTCCAATTGCATGCAAGATAGCCTTCAACATTTATCTTTTTGGAAGCTTTTGAGCTCTACATTTTTCTAATGCATTCCCTTCCCTTCCCCCTTCCCTTGGCAGTGAATAGGTTATACATGAACAATAATGTTCAACATATTTCCATTTAGTCATGTTATAAAGGAAGGGGAAAAGATGAGAAAAGAAGAAAAAGCATAAAAGCAATTTTAAAAGATGGACATGGTATATTTTGCTCTGCATTCAGACTCCATAGTTTTTTTTTTCTGAATGTGAAAGTCATTTTTCATCACTAGTCTTTTAAGGCTGTCCATGATCACTGAACTGCTGAGAGGAGTTGCATCCATCACAGTTGATAATCTCAAAATTGGTTCTGTTACTATATTCTATTAAAAATTCTCCTGGTTCTGCTCACTTCACTCAACCTCAGCTCATGCAAAGTCTTTTCAGGTTTTTCTGAAGTCCAGTGGCTCATGATTCCTTACTAAACAATAGTACTCCATCACATTCATATACCATAATTTAAGTAGCCATTCCCCAATTAATGGGCATCCTCTCAATTTCCAGTTCTTTGCCACTATAAAAAGAGCTGCTAGGAAGATTTTTTTCCATGTGGGTCTTTTTATTCATTCATTCATTCATTCATTCATTCATTCATTCATTCGTTTGTTTTTTATTTGTTTGTTTGTTTTTAGGTTTTGTGCAAGGGTTAAGTGGCTTGCCCAAGGTCATACAGCTAGGTAATTATTAAGTGTCTGAGGCCAGATTTGAACCCAGGTACTCCTGACTCCAAGGCCACTGCACCACATAGCTACCCTCTTTTCTTTATTTTTTAATGATCTTTTTGGAAAATAGACCTAGTAGTGGCATTACCGAATCAAAGGGTATGAACAGTTTTATTGCCCTTTGGGCATAGTTACATCATATTGATCTCCAGAATGGTTGGATCACTTCTTTTGCCCAGTCTGATAGGTATGAGGTAGTACCTCAGAGTTAAGTTGTATTTCTCTAGTTCATAATGGTTTAGAACATTTTTTCATGTGACTATAGATAGCTTTAATTTCTTCATGTGAAAACTGCCTATTCATATCTTTTGGCTATTTATCACCTAGGGAATGACTTATATTCTTTTAAATTTGACTCAGTTCTCTATATATTTTAGAAATGATTCATTTATCAGAAACATGAGAAAATACTTCTTAACATGAGAAATTTCATTCATTTCAGGACTTTTCCCCCCTTCTGAGGAATCAACATATGTAATGGGAAGGAGTGTGGTGGTACATAAGAATGAATTCTGCTCCTGAAATTGGAAGAGCTGAGTTCAGATCCTGCCTCTGACACTTATACTCATATTTCCTGAGGCAAATCATTTGACTTCTGTGGGTCTTTTATTCCTTACCTGTAAAAGAATAGGGTTGAGTAAGAAAATGACAAGATGTCCTCCAAAACTCCTTCTTAACTCTCTGAATCTATGATCTTATGACCTTCATTCAAATTGTGGCTTTGTCATATTCTACCAACATAGCTCTACTTTTGCTTCTTCATTGAAAAAAAGGGTGCTGGATTAGTTTCTCTCTCTCTCTCTCTCTCTCTCTCTCTCTCTCTCTCTCTCTCTCTCTCGTTTTTGTGAGGCAATGGGGTTAAGTGACTTGCCCAAGGTCACACAGTAGGTAATTATTAAGTGTCTGAGGTCACATTTGAACTCAGGTCCTCCTGACTCCAGGGTCAGTGCTCGATCCACTGCACTACCTAACTGCTCCTGGATTATTTATTCTCTAAGTTTCCTTCCAGGTATAAATTCTATGATCTCTTGGTCCTAAAAAAAAGAGAGATTTTTCCTTGTAAAAATAATTCAACATACAATCTTTAATTACTATTTCTTCTTTTCTTTTTTTCTTTTAAAAGAAAGAAATTAAAGAGAAAAATTCAGGCAAAACCCCCATGATTTAAAACTTTTTCAATGTGAAAAATGGGTTATTCTCAACATTTGCAATTTCTTACAACTTAAATTTTAGAAAGGGAAGCAGGGATATTGTGAATCCATTATTATATGATCTGGAGGGACAAACTGGCCTCCTTTGCATTAAGAAGTCACTTTAACTAGAATAATATAGGCAATAAAAATACTTCTTAGCGAGTTTTATCATGTAAATGAAATTTATACTTCTGGTTTGTGAAGAAAAAACAACATTCAAAGTCACCATATTATTTTCCTGCAAAGGCTACTATGTTTATTGTGTATGTATTTATGTGTGTCTGTGTGTGTGTGTGTGTGTGTGTGTGTGTGTGTGTGTGCATGACTGTGTGTATGTTTAACAACACCAAATTGGATAGTGTAACTAACTATCAGTTTCCTGTGGTAGGCAGACAAAATAAAGCACCATATGTCTGTAAGGAAAGGTCACTAAAACTTTTAGATAGACTATGCTTACAAGAGTCAAATTTGAAAGAGAGACTGGGAGAGAGAGAGGAAAAAAACGAAAGGGGGGGAGGAGTGATTTTTTTTTTCCTGGAGAAAGTGAATAATGTCATCGTTGATTTAATTAGCAAATTCTAGATGTGCTGACAAAGGAAATTTTCTTGGGAGATGCACTGTGTTGTGTCAGTGGTCTAAATGAATAGGCTGAGCTGAGTTCCTGGTAATAACAGATGAACAACACGACTCGCCAAACCTCAAACAGTGCATAAATCAATTTGCTGGGAATTAACCACTCGCTTCAAAATTAGGGGTTACTTGACAGGGTTTCAGTGATTAGGTTGTCAGGGACCTGTATTTCTAGCTGGGATTTATCTATCATTGATATAAGTGCATCCCTTCCCAGGCTACAGACTGACTAGGGGTAGCTAGCAATTCAATGGAGCCTGGCTAGTTAGGTATTGCTTCCTTTCTAAGGAACAGACAGTTTTCTGAGAAGGTAAGGGACTGTTATCAAAGAGAAAATGTGCTGGCTTTGCTAGCTACTTCCAGTGCTCTGGTACTGGTGAATATGTTTTAGGATTTCTCACGTATCACATTGCCCTTTGATACCATAAAGTGCTTAACAGTTTGATAAATGAGATGCTTAAAAGTGTACAATTACTTGAAGAAATTAATGAAAAGCGATAAACTACTGTGAGGTCATTTCTACCTCGGGGATGTTGACTATATGATGTGGGAAGTATAACCTTGAAGACCCCAGACTCTTCCAAATGTTCAATGGCATCCTAGCTCTAGAGATGGAGGAAAACTTAGATGTCAGTGAGTCTAGCCTCTTCATCTTAAGGATTAGGACTCTGGAGTCTAGAGAAGTTAGGTGATTTTTCTAAAGTCATACATGTACAGAATCATAGGTGAGACTTGAACCTAGGTCCTTAGGCTTCATTGTACCATAATAAATATCATAGACCTGCTACTTTAGGGGTACTAATGAAGAAAGAAGGAAACTGGGAAAAGATGATTGGTATCATAAAGCAACAGTTTAGGTTGATGGGGAATGAATCATTGGGTTTGCTGTCTTTCTTGCCATGTTTGATTTACCCACGCCACCAGAAATGCATTTCTTGATTTTTCTACAAGCAAATTAGACATTACCCTCCTATTTAACATCTCTTTGGTCTGTAAGAATGACAAGTTGCTATTATGTAGTACTTTCGGATTTTAAAGTACTTTCCTCACACTGATCTTGTGAAGGTAGGTAGAACAAATTATTATGCCCATTTTATAGAGAATGAAACTGAAGATCTAAGGGTTTACAAAATTTGTCCATGATCAGATAGCCAAAAAAGTGCTTGAGGTGGAATTTAATCTAACTAGAGGTTCAAGTCTCTTTCTACTCTTCCATACTGATATCAACTTTTCTGAATTTCCACTGTCACCACACTATTTTGCCCTTTGGTAAACTTTGCTTGTTATTAAAATGTGCCTTATTAATAAAATATTTAACTAGTGTTAAACAAATATTGCTATCCATGGTTATAATACGCCATATTTATGTTTATAAGACCATTTGTTATTTATTATGTATGTTAAGTTGTAAGCCTTAATTACTATGTTCCCTTGAATTCCTTTGATTTTGCAGAGCCTTTGGAAGACTTTAGAATATGTTGACACCAGTCTTGTATACTTCCTCTGACCATTTCAAGGTCAAGTTGAATCTTCAGCATTCATTCTATTGGAAAGTAGATTTGCCTTGGTCTATTTCAAGAAAATCTCATTGTCTTTATCTTCCACAGGACCTATAATTTACTTCCTGGTAACCTGTATCTTGTTACATAATTGTGGCTCATTCTCCCATCTTTGTCTTCCTGTTCATCTCCTACCCATTAATTAATCAATAAAGTCTTCCTCAGTTTCAGTGAGAACTTGATTTCTTTCTGACATCTCAACAAGCAAGAAGCATAGCATTTTTATCATGCTTCTTCCCTTTTTATAAAACTGACATTTGTGTGGACATTCTCTATCTTTAAACTTTCATCTCTTGTTGCTCCTTATGTTCATAAGAGGGAAAGTATAACAATCTCAAAGCTACATTTTAAAACTGCTATTCAAATGCTTTATTATATACATGGGTCCTCCATCTGTGGACCCAGTTTATTGATTGCCAGAATCTTAATGCATTGCAGAGTTCTTTGCATTTTTATTTATTTAATCTACTTTTCTTCCTCTTATCATAGGAATACATTTAGATTTAGAATATTTAGATAATCTTGAGTCAATCCTTCTCTATTTACAGATAAAGAAACTGATCCCCCACATTTTCCCTGTTTATAATGCTAATATCTGAGACAGTATTTAAACTCATATTTTCCTGACTTTAGGACCAGTGCTCTTTCACTGAATCATTTAGTTAGCTCTGTCTGAAATTGTATTTATACACTAGTGTAATTCTATGAAAAAAGGAGTTAAAATCATAATGTGGAAGAATAACAAAATCTGCCCTTTGAGTTATATGATTCTGTCACTTAAGACTTATGGGTAAGTCACTTACCTCTGTGAGTCTTTTCCTTCATCTTTAAAATGGGATTATAATGTTTTTAATACAGCAGAAGTCTTCCTTCAATGCCTGGGGATGACTCTTGGGTTTACCATTTTGTAAAAGGCTTTCATTAACAGATTTTATGTCTATTGGCCAAGAATCAAGGAAGTTAAACTCAGAAAAGTTCACTACCTAATTTAGCTGCATGGTGATGAATTTTTTTTTTTAACTACAAAAACTCTTGATGGCAATTTCTTTCTTCTCTTTTCCTGTTTTTCTTTGAGTATTTTTCAGTCATCTTCAACTCTTTGTAATCCCATTTAGGACTTTCTTGGCAAAGATACTGGAGTAGTTTGCCATTTCATGCTCCAGCTCGTTTTACAGATAATAAAATTGAAGAAAAAGATATTAAGTAATTTGCCCAGGGTCATACACTAGTAAAGTATCTGATGCTAGATTTGAACTCAAGTCTTCCTGTCTCTAGGCCAAGGGCCCTATTCACTCTACCAACTTTTAAGTTTTGTGAAGCACTTTATACGTATTATATTATTTTATTTTCACAAAAGTTTTACAGATTGGGTGCTATTATTCTCTCCATTATAAAGTTGAGGAACTAGTGAGACAAAAGTTAAATAACCTGATCAGAGTTCCACAGCTAGGAAGTCACTGAGTAAGGATCTTGATTCATGTCTTCCTGACCCCAGACTAAGCACTACCTAATTGTCCTATAAATAGCAATTTGTGTAGGGGTGGGAGCACCCTCTCCACAACCTCTTGTCTTTAAAATGTTGAAGCAGTGATACTGCTTTGTTAGGAAAAGTGACTTGTAACTCTAAAGTGCTTTATAAATATCAGCTACTGTTTTGAACTGAGTCTTATCCTGTACAGTTTGCTAAGTTCAGTCATAAGAATTGATCCTAGAGACTCACATAAATGAGATCTACTCAGATTTACTTTCTTTTATTAAATTTAATATTATTCTCATTTTGTACAAATACTTTTTTTACATTAATAAAATATTCTTGTTTAAGAGTAAACGAAATACCCCCTCCCCCCATAAATATAGATTTGCTTGAGCGATAAAGTAAAGGGGAGAGAAAAAAATTAAAATTAAAAAATAATAGTAATAATCGTAGGTATGGCCAGGTGGTGCAATGGACAGAGCACCAGCCCTGGAGCCACGAGTACCCAAGCCCACATTCGGCTGTGTGATATACAAGCCACCCGAACCCCACTGCCCTGCAAAAACCAAAAGAAAAAGAAAAAAAAAAGACCCCAAATAAAATAAAATAGTAATAATAGTAGGGGTGGCTGGGTGGTAGACAGAGCATTGGCCCTTGAGCCAGGAGCACCTGGGTCCAGATCTGGCCTCAGACACCCAAGCATCACCCTGCTATATGGCCCCAGGCAGGCCACCCAGCCCCGTTTGCACTGCACCCCCCCAAAAAATAATAGTAATAAAAAATGTGCTTGAGTCTTTGTTCCAACACCAACAACTCTGTCTCGGGTGGATCACATTCTTTATGATAAGTTCATCTGAAAAGTTACTTCCATATTTTTCCACCACTGCCATTGCTGATCGCAACTCCATCCTTTTGTATTTCTCCACTACCATGTACTATATTTTCTCTCTCTCTTTTCACTCTGACTCTGCTGTAGGGTAGCTGAGTGGCGCAGCAGACAGATTCCTGGCTCTAGGGCCAAGAGGCCCTCAGGACCCATACCACCCCTTAGGCCCAGCATCCACCTGGCCCTATGGTCCCAGACAGGCCATCCAATCCCAGCCCCTTGCAAGAAGTAAAAAAGAAAATGTGTTATATCTGACCACTCTCCCCCATGGTCCATCCTCTCCTCCATCACTCGCATCCCCCCCTTCCCCCTGTCCCCCCACCTCCTTCTTACTCCAGATGTCTATACCCCATTGAGTATATTTGCTGTTTCCTCTCCTAGCCACATCTGATGAGAGCAAAGATTCCCTCATTCCCCCTTGCCTTCCCCCCTTCCATATCATTGAAATAGCTCATTGTAATAAATAAAAATCTTATATGAAATATCTTGGCCTATTCCCCCTCTCCTTTTTCTTTCTCCCATTACATTTCCCTTTTTTCTATTGACTCCATTTTTACACCATATTTTATCTTCAAATTCAGCTTTCTCCTGTGCTTCAACTATAAAAGCTCCCTCTACCTGCTCTATTAACTGAGAAGGTTCATATGAGTATTATCAATGTCATTTTCTATGCAGGAATACATGCAGTTCATCATCAAGTCCCTCATATTTCCCCCCTCTCCTCCAATCTCCATGCTTCACCTGAGTCCTGTATCTGAAGATCAATCCTTCTATTCAGCTCTGGCCATTCCAACAGGAACATTTGAAATTCCCCTGGTTCATTGAAAGTCCATCTTTTTTTCCCCGGAAGAAGACATTCAGCCTTGTTGGGTAGTTGATTCTTGGCTGCATTCTAAGCTCTTTTGTCTTCCAGTATATTATATTCCAAGCCCTACGAGCTTCCAGTGTAGTTGCTGCTAAGTCCTGTGTGATCCTGACTGCAGCTCCACGATATTTGAACTGTGTCCTTATGGCTGCTTGTAATATTTTCTCTTTGAGTTGGGAGTTCTGGAATTTGGCTATAATATTCCTAGGGGTTGGTTTTTTGAGATCTCTTTCTCAGGGGGATCAGTGGATTCTTTCCATTTCTATTTTTCCCTCTGCTTCTAGAATATCAGGGCAATTTTCCTGTAGTAATTCTTTGAAAATGATGTCAAGGCTCTTTTCCTGATTATGACTTTCAGGTATTCCAATAATTTTTAAATTATCTTTCCTAAGTCTGTTTTCCATATCAGTTGTTTTTTTAATGAGATATTTCACAGTTTCTTCTAATTTTTTCATTTTTTTGTTTTGAAGTATTGATTTCTGATTTCTGGTAAATTCATCAATATCCCTGAATTCTGTTCTTTGTTTGAAAGATTTGTTCTCCACAGAGAATTTTCTTATCTCTTTTTCCATCTGGCCAATTTTGCTTTTTAAAGCATTCTTCTCCATAACTTTTTGAACTGTTTTATCCATTTTACCTAAGCTGGTTTTTAGCATTCTATTTTCTTCAGCATTTTTTTGGATTTCCTTGACTAGGCTGCTGACTTCATTGTCATGTTTTTCCTGCATCTCTCTCATTTCTTTTCCCAGTTTTTCTTCTAACTCCCTCATTTGATTTTCAAAGTCTTTTTTGAGCTCTGTCATAGCCTGAGCCCAATTTTTGTTTTTCTTGGAGTCTTTAGATGCAGGAGCTTGTGCTTCCTCATCTTCAGACTGAGTATTTTGATCCTTCTTGGGCTCATTTGCAAAATATTTCTCAATGGTGTTCCTCTTGTTTCTCTGCTTGCTCATTTTCCCAGCCTGGGCCTGGTTCTGGGGTGCTTCCTGAGCTTTTGGAACACCCACAAGGGTCTCAGTATGTGAGGCTCTGTACTCCCTCCTGGTCTGTGAATGACCATATGTGCCCTCCTCTGCCACGGTGCTGAGGAGGGGGGGCCCTGCTGTTCTATGGGGGGGCTTAGACTGTCATCAGGATCTGAATTTGGTCAGATCCCTAGAGTCCTGTTCCAGGGGCAGGGGACAGAGCTTGGTAGTCTCTCTTCACTCCCCTCCCAAGACTCAATGAGCTCATGCCCTGGGGGCTCCTGCTTACTGGCTCTGCCTGCTTCTGTTCCTGGATCTGGGTTGTGCTGGCCAAGCTGCTTGCTGTGTGCTCTGAGGGCTGGGCTCCATGTGTTCTCTCTGGCAGAGGTCCCCCGCTGTTCCCCCACATTGTTCCCGTGCTCCTTGGGGTGTAGCTCAGGAAACTCCCCCACAGCCTCGGCTCTCAGCACCCTGGGGCTGCCTCCTGGAAGCTGAAGTTCTTTAGCTCTGGCGGGCCACCCCTCTGACCCCGGGGAGCACAGCCTTTCCACTCTTTTGCAGGTTACCTTGAGTAGGAGAACTGCCTCACTAGGTCCCTCTGTGGGTTTTGTCTCTCAAAAATTTAGTTAGAGTCCTTAGCTTATGAGTTTTATGAGAGAGCTCCTAAGACAGGATCCTTTCTTGTCACCATCTTGGCCCCGCCCCTCCAAGATTTACTTTCAATGCTACTAGCCTAATCCTTATATAGAGAAAAATACCAGAAAGGCTTAGAACATTGATCTTTCTCCTAGCTCTATTATTCTAGACAGACTACCAAGTATATTTTATATTTAAGTGTTCTCAAAGTATATCTTAGGGAGTATGCCTGTGTTACTTCCCTGATAGAAGCTTGTTGAAGTCATTAGGTATTGAACATTATCTACCCAAGAAGGAAATTAGGAATGGTAAACTCCTTTAAAAGGTTTTGAATTTTAGCATAGATGTTTCTTCTGGAATGGATGAAAGCAAGATTGTTCACTTGGAGGCAAGGTCTTTCAAAGCTCCCTATGCTGAAGCCTTTACCTAACCAAATATAATACTATCTTTCCTTTGCATATCTTTCCTTTTGTGCCTCTTGTTAATTTATCAGAACTACCTCCCTGTTACCAACATGGGGGATTTTCCCTCCAAGATCAGACAGGCAGAAACAGCTGTAACATCAGCAGTAAAAATGGAAATGCTGCCTTTTGTCTGCCTTCTCTGATTGTATCAGGGTCACACAATCACAACCTTAAAATCATCACGAGAATGAATATATTCTGTACCATTTTCTGTTCTCGTTATGATCTCTGTCACGAGAACAAGTTCTTTCTGGATATCAATGTCTGAGTTGATGTCTTCTCATTTTCATTGAAGACTCCCTTCTCCTATGACAAAAGAGTGTTACAGGAACAAAAATGGACCCAAATGAAGCCATTCTCATGACAAAGACTGTAATGAGAACAGAAAATGGCACAAAATCAATTCATTCTCATGACAACCTTAAGATTGTAATGAGGACAAGAAAAACAGTCTGAAATTTATCAATTCTTGTGACAACCTTGAGACAGTAATGAAAGCAGCAAATGGTATGAAATTGGCCCACTCTCGTGACAGACACTGAAACAAAACCGAAAAATAGCACCATGTTTATCTATCCATTTGACAACTTTGAGACTGAAACAAGAAGGGAAAAGGTTAGAAGATTAACCCATTCCTGTCAAAAACAATCCCCAAAGAGTAGCTTACAACTGTCCTTTTAAAATGACCCAACCAAGGTAAATTATGTATTAACTTCAGATGAAACCGTTGAGTTGAATACATGTTGTTTTAACTATGCAGTTGATGGTCATATTGCTTTATGATATGTGAAAATTAATTTCTGCTGATCATGCAGACTAGAAGAGGCAGCACTATCATTGTAGATCACCTTAAATTTGATGATCTCCAACTGCTTTGTCAATCTGAA
Source organism: Macrotis lagotis (assembly GCF_037893015.1). Taxonomy (NCBI): domain Eukaryota; kingdom Metazoa; phylum Chordata; class Mammalia; order Peramelemorphia; family Peramelidae; genus Macrotis; species Macrotis lagotis. The sequence continues at coordinate 494,974,859 of NC_133666.1, forward strand.
CTCAATGAATGATAACAATATTTGCTGTCTAATTCATAAAATATATAAACAAGGCAATCAGACTACAGGAAGTGCATCAGATGAAAAGCTCTGTACTTAGAAACCATTTTGTAAAACAAAATATAGAGACATGGATGAATTCTACCACATAAGAATGAACTTGGTAACTAAGGCAACTATATACATAACTAAAATATATAGATAACTAAAAGTCCCAAAGTCATTTTTGTCCAACAAAGGACATTTTAGAAATAGTGTACTTTTGACCTCCATTACCTGAAAAAGTTCTCCACTTTAGTCATCCAATGTCTTCCTAACTCCAAGAAAATTCTCTCATAAGTTCAATCAATGGATATACATTGAGTATGTATCATATACAAGACAGTGGCATTAGAGGTTCTACCCAGAAATCACTAATTTCACTAATCACTAATTTCACTAATTTCATTTAACTAGATTAACTAATTGCTAATTTCACTAATTCACTAATTTCACTAATTTCGTTGAACTGGATACATCCTTTCCAACTCTGAAGTGAATTAACTTCCTTTTTCATTCCTTCAGCAGAATTACTAATAAATACATTTGTATTTTGATGTTAATCTTAGTGTTTTTGAGTGGCTATCAGTTGATTCTTAACAGGATTGAGAATAACATGCTGGGAAATGATCACATGTCAGTGACTGGAAATTGTTACTCACTTCTGCTAGATGAAAACTATTGTAGTAATGTGGAGATGATGGCTTCCACCCATTGTGTCCTGGGGTTTTACTATGCAGAACTAACAGGAAGGAAAAGAAAAGAATTCTCTTTATTTTTAGTGGGAACAAGCATGATATAAAGGATAGTAGTGCTAGCAATTGTGGAAGTAGGAAAGAACAAGACAGCTATGCAAGACAACATTGTGTGGTGGATACAGCAGTGAACTTTGACTCAAGAATACCTGGGTTCAAATCCCACCTCTAATACATGAATACATGTCTTTGAGCATAGTTTCCTCATATCCAAAATAAAGAGGGTAGAGTAGAAGACCCCTTAGATACCTTCTACCTCTAAATCAATCATCCTAAGGTTTTGAATATCTGCATTCCCTATTGGATCCATCATCTTTCCCAAAGTCTTTATATTTTTGCACTACCTTCTTGGTCTCTTTATACTCAAGTTGCCACTGCTCAGTAGTAACTGACATTTTTGTTTACTTGATTTCAGCAGGTAAGATACCACTATAAATAATGTGGTACTTCTGGGTAAATAATATTTTACTTCAGTCTAATATATGGTGATGAATAATTGTTTATGTCTCTATTTCATGATAGCCTTCATTCAAGGCCAAACAGATTGTTTGAAATTGGTGCACTCTTACAGTTGAATAATTACTTTAAATAAGCAACCCTGGGAACACATGTTCTAGGAGAGCTCTTTCCTTTTTTATAGTCAATGTTGATTAAAAGATTCTATCATACTGATCAATTGGTGTCATATAGACAAAAATACTCCTATGATTATATGATTTGATTCTTGGGTTAAACATTGCCAATATTTTGGCATTGTGAAATTTTAATCACTATGTCCCCCCACTCCTTACTTTGTTTTGTATGCCTTTTTCTATCCCCTCATAATTCACCTTTACCAAATATAGGCAATGTGGATAGTTGTGGAGTTAGGGTCTTATATGAATTAGAATAAAAGAATGGGATAGGTAATATTAGGGAAATTGTGCAGTCTTTTCAGTGATTCCAATGATTTCCCTACAAAAGTGCACCTTTTTTTAACTCCAATATTTTCTCAGGGATATGACTAAGAATCATGACCCCCAGAAGAATCAAGATTTTGTGAAGACTTATGTGGGAGAAGTGGTAAAAAGTATACACCTGGCATCCCCAAAATCTTAGTTCAGTCAAGATTAAGCTCACACTAAACTAAAAAGGAGGTGGGCAAGCCATATAACAAAAGTAACAAACAGTAGATGGATAGGTTTGACCATCACCCTGGTATCTATAAACTATTAAATTGGAGGCATCAGTTGGATCATCTTTACAAAAATAATAGAAGTACATTCACTAAAAAAGTATGTCTGTACCTCTGTAGGTCTATAAGTTGCAAAGTTCTGATTTGTATTGGTAGAGGGAGTGTCCATGCTTAGAGTTTTTAATGCCACTGAAATAAAAAATATCATCTCTGGCAGGAGAAGTCATGAATGGTTTGGGATCTTCCCCAGTGGAAGGAAAGCCTGTATTGATGAGTAAAAAACTTAATGATTTGGGAGCAGTTAGGTAGTTCAGTGGATAGAGCACCAGCCCTGGAGTCAGGAGGACCTGAGTTCAAATCTGACCTCAGACACTTGATAATTGCTTGGCTGTGTGACATTGGGCAAGTCATTTAACCCCATTGCCTTAAATTAATAAAATTAAAAAAACACAACACTTGGATATCAACATATAAGATATATTTGTCAAATTTATAGATGACATGAAACTGACATATAATATACTGAATAACAGAATCAAGATCCTAAAAGATACTTGGGGAGGTCTGACTAGACTTTGGGATATGCATCATAAAATAAACTTTATTATGAACATATTTAAAGCTCTATATAAGAATTTTCTTTTTAGAATTATCTCTATAATTACAAGCTGAGGTAAACAGCCACTAGATGCTGCAATGGATAGAGTACCAGGCTTGGAAGATCTGAGTTCAAATGGGTTCAGCTTGGAGCAAGTCAATTAATTTCTAACTTTAGTTTTCTCATCTATAATATGAGGTTAAACTTACCACTCATGGTTATTGTGAAAAACAAATGAGATAATATTGGTAAAACACCTAATATAGTAGACACTTAATAAATGTATGTTTCCTTCCTTCCTTTCATGTAAAATGCCATGGAATTTTATGGATATCAAAAATATGAGTTGCTTGTGTGATATGAAAAATAAAATCAGAGTACATGTATTTAACCTAATTAAAAAAGCATGGTGCTTGGAATGAGGGAGGAAATAGTTAGGCACTATTTATTACCTTAGATTATTTTGGCATATGACATGAATTCTAGGTACCCCATTTTACGAAGAAGATGAACATGAGAGAATTCCTGGCATGGTAGAAAGACTGGTAAATATATTGTAGAAGAATAAGTTGAAGGTGCTGGGGATAACCACACACACACACACACACACATGCACACACAGAAATACAGATACGGTACATATGAACACCACCAGTATTTTAGATATATTCATACATGTAAGGATTTGAATATATATATATATATAGTGTATATACAGATGCATACAGTGTATTTATATACGTAAATATGTAAAACACTCAATTTACTTAAAATTTATTTTAATTTAATGTTTTACTATCAAATGACTAAACTGCAGATGTATCTTCCTATGAAATCTTCATTATAAAAATTATATAGATTTTTTATTACTTTATTGTCATCTTTACTTATATAACTCTGATTATGAATAAAAGTTCTGCATCAGTTCATATTGTCTTCCCATGTTTCCCTCAATTCCTTAAATTTGTCATTCCAATAATATTAAATAAAGTAATATTCCTTTGCATTTACATAAATTTATCTAGCTATTTTTCCTTACATTTTTCCCCTTTCACTAAAAGAACTACTATGAGTACATCCACAGGATATGACATGCATCTAGGGAAATGCTACTGTAGAATAGTCCTTTGAAGAATGAAGACCAACCTATATCAGAATCTCTTTCAAACTGTTGGGGGCAACAGAGGCCTATCTCTTCAAAATGGAGCTTACCTATCTCTCAGGAGTGACTGAACCACATTCAACTGTTGTTCATGTGGAACCCTTCCTCTACTTTGGCATTCAAAGTCCTCATTTTAATATTTATTATCTCCACTAGGAACTGTACCCTCGGTGGCTCCACCTGGGCCAGCAGCCCTAGGCTTCTAGGTCCACTGTAATGGTCCTCCTATTCAGTGTGGCTTAACCCTCAAGAAGACTCAAATGTCAGTGCCTAAGTCTGCTCCTGTACCAGCTTGCCCATTGCAAGGGATGTCCAGGTTTGGGTCCAACACTCCAGTGCCATCCATTTTGAGGGCTAGTTGATTTGACAAATGAGTTAGGTAAACATTATGAACAGGTTAGAAATTTTTTCCACTGATTTCCAAATTTCTCTCCACAACAGTTAGTGCAGTTCATAGCTACCAAAGTCTATCTGTGTACCTTCCTTCCTCATGGAACAGTTCATTCCCACTCTCCTCATCTACCTATTATATCTATCTGTTATCTCTTCTAGTTTGTAAGATTTGGTATAAAAATCTTATAGTGTTTTAAGTTTGCATTTTTTTCTTTTTATTTGTGTTTTGAAACAATCTTTCCTATGGTTGTTGGTAATCTATTAGAGAATGGTTCATGTTCTTATATAGTGTGTCCATTATCCTTATCTTAGACATCAGATTTTTTTCATAGATATCTGATTACAAAGATATTTTCCTTAGTTAACTTTTTGCTTTCTTACTCTATCAGAATTAATTTTTTTCTGCAAAAGATTGTTTCATTTCATAAAAATTATTTCCTTTATTTCTTATTGATAAGTCTTTACTTTGGTTATGTATCTTCTAATTATAGTTGTGAAAGGAACTGCCTTCTAACTATTGTCTGCTATATTAATTGGTTGGACCTTTACACTATTAAATGTATCTAACATTCCTTCTCAGTCTTCCTCATTGCATCTTCATCTAGGTCATGCCTATTAAACGTAGATTTCCCTCAGACTCTGTCCTGACCCCAGTTCTCTCTCTCTGTTTTATTTCACTTAGTGATCTCATCAGCTCCCATAGATTAAATTATTATTGCTATACTGATGATTCTCAAGTCTACTTATTCGGTCCTACTTGGACTAACTGCCTGTGTGTCAGGGACTCTAGTAAATATTTGGCATATATAGAAAGGCAAAAGTCAATCCCTGTTCTCAAGGTTCTCAAAATTTAATTGGGAAGGCAACATATTAACAACTAAATGCAAATAAAAGACAGAGAATATTGGAAGAAAATTGGAACTAATCAATAGCCAGAAACAGAATCAAGTAGGACCAGAAAATAGGCAGGATTTTGTCTGGAACTTGAAGGAAACCAAGGAAGCAGGAGGCAAAGGTGAAAGATGAGAGCGTAATAGGCAAGGGAACAGCCAGTGTAAATTCTCAGGAATCTAGTGTAAGGAACTGCACGAAGACCAGTGGAACAGGGGAAAGATGTAAGAAGACAGGAAAGGTGGTGCTGGGAAGGGACAAGTTATGTTTGGATTTGGACATCAAACAGGATTTTATATTTAATCTTGGAGATGATTGGGAGCCTCTAGAATTTATTGAGTTGGAGGGTGACAGCTAAATAGTAGGTAAGGATGATGTAGGGAGAGACTTGTGGCTGAAACCCCAATCATTAGGCTATTGTCATTGGTTGGTTCTTGTCCTTCATTATTGAAGAAGGCCAAAATGACATCACTATATTTGAGACAAATTACAGTGAGTCTGACTGTGGCTGATCAGACCAATATGAACTTGGAATGATCTACCACAATTTGGGTGCAAATAGTCAATGTGAACACCTAGAGTGGGTAGTATAAACTTAACAGATGTCATGTTTCCTTTGAGCTGCTTCAACTTTGCCTTCTTTATCGAATGCAACCCCATCACTGATGAGGGTACACCATGCTGGTCCTGTATTCATGATTCCCATGCTGCACATTCAATTCTAAAATTCTACAATGAGACCTTCAGGGTATCTCAGTATCAATTCTGATCCCCTTGTGAGCACTTGCCCTGTGTGAGTTCTTCATAACATAGTTTTTTTGGCAAGTGTACTCCTGTTATCTTTACAACATGTCCAGTTCATTATAGTTGCATTCTCTGAAATAATATTAGAATGCTAGACAGTTTAGCTTGAGAAAGGACCTCAATGTCTGGTACCTTCTGCCAGGTGATCAGAATCTTCCCAAGACAATTTAAATGGAAGTGATTGTTTCCTGACATGGCATTAGTAGACTGTCCTGGTTTCACAGGCATACAACAATGAGGTCAGCACAATGGCTCTGTAGACCTCCAGTTTGGTAGTCAGTCTAATACCTCTTCTCTCCCATACATTCTTTTGGAGTCTCCCAAATCCTGAGCTCACTCTGGCCTTGAAAAGGATACTGCCAAGGTAAGTGAACTTGTCCACAATACTCAAAACTTGTCCATTTGCTGTAATCAATGGTTCTACATATGGAGGGTGGGGTGCTAGCTGATGGACCACCTATGTTTTCTTGATATTCATTGTTAGACCAAAATTAGTCCAAGCAGCAGAGAATCAATTCATACTTTGTTGCATCTCAGATTCAGAGCATGTTCAGGCATGAAGAGATGAAGATGCATCAGAATAGTGACAGTGTCAGAGGAGAAAAGGAGGCATATGCTAGATATATTATGAAGGTAGAACCTAAAGGACAGGCAACAGATTGGATAAGGGGAGCAGATGAAGAAGAAGGATGAATTAAAGATGATAGAGTACAAACCTGGGTGACTGAGAGAATGATGGCACTCTTTTTGTTTGTTTTTGCAAGGCAATGGGGTTGTGACTTGCCCAAGGTCAGACAGCCAAGTAACTATTAAGTGTCTGAGGTTGGATTAAAACTCAGACTCCAGAGCTGGTGCTCTATCCACTGAACCACCTCACTGCTCCAAATGATGGTACGCTTGACAGTAATAGGGAAGTTAGGAAGAGAGAAGGTTTTTTTAGAAGGATAAGGGTAAGTAAGTAATGAGTCCAATTTTGGATATGGTGAATTTAATATGTTTATGAAACATTTAGTTTGCAATGTCCAATAGGCAGATGAAGATATAAGACTGGAAGTCAACAGAGAGGTTAGAATTGGATAAGTACATTCAAGAGTTATTAGTAAAGAGATGTTAATTTGCTATCTGGCAGTTAATATCGTCAAAATAGATAATAAATAGAAAGTGGAGAAGAGAACCCAATTCAGAATTTTGTGGGTAATCCACAGTTAGCAGGCACAATCTGGAAGAAGATGCAGCAGAGACTGAAAGGTAGCAGAAGAATCAGTGGGTAGTCAGAAAATCCTTTAGAGAAGAAAGTTGTAGGGTAAGAAAACCTATAAAGAAGAGAGTATCTATTTAATAGCTGTTAAATAGAAAGGTAAGGATTAAAAACGGCTATTAGAAGTGCAGTTAGGTGGCACAGTGGATAGAGCACTGGCCCTGGAGTCAGGAGTATCTGAGTTCAAATCCAGCCTCAGACACTTAATAATTACCTAGCTGTGTGGCCTTGGGCAAGCCACTTACCCCATTGTGCAAAAACTAAAAAAAAGGCTATTAGACTAGGAAATAAAGAAATCATTGGTAACTTTGGAGAGAGAGGTTTTGGTTGAATGATGAGGTCAAAACTTATATTGTTCAGAATTAAGAAGAAAGTGAGAAGAGAGAAAGAGCAGGCACTTATCTTAGATGACCCTCTCTAGGAGTTTAGTCACAAAGAGGAGACATAAAACAATAGTTAGTGGGGATGGATGGATCAAGAGAGTATTTTTGGAGAATGGAGAGACATGGGCATGTTTGTAGCCAATAAGGGGAAGTTGGTAAATAGATTTAAGATGAGTGAAAAACTGGGGATGATAGAGCAGGTAATTTGGCAGTATTAGAGAGGAAGGATAATTGGATGGAATGGGATCACAATTTGTTGTGGCAAAGAAAAGGACCATTTCTTTATATAGGACAGGGGCAAAGTGGGAGATAATGGCAGAAGGTATATAATAGGTGCTTAATAAATGCTTGTTGGTTGATTAATGTTATTGGCAAATAGGGTCTTCTAAGCAAAGGAACAATCAATATCAACACTTTAACAAATTGAACAATAAGAATTTATTCAGGATTTATTATGATTAAGACTCTAGGAACAGAAAGAAAATTATGAAACAGTTTCTGCTTTCAAGAAGCTTACATTCAGAGAATAAAAGATAACATGAGGGAGAAGAACTTACTAATAACTGGGAAGAGAGCCTAGAGCTTTGCACTGGGATGGCACTACTCATTCTGTAATATTATAACACCAAAGTCTACGGATTACTCTGAAAGACTCCTCTACCCCGGAGGACCCTTCCTCTGATTGGTCAGGTATTTTAAAAACCTTTATTTTAAGGAGGGGTTCAGACCAATCAAATTTATTCTTTCATTCTTCTCCAGGTTCCATTCCTGTCTTCTTTCATGCCTTCTCCTTCCCACACACATTTCACATGTTTTCAGCTTCCGTTCACATTGTCTGCTCCAATACAATTCGAGCTCCTTAAGGGCAGATACTACTTTTCTTATTGCTTGCATCTGTGTTCCCAAAGCTTATTACGTTGCCTGGCACATAATAATTACTTAATAAAAATTTTTGTTGACCTGATTTCAGATGATAAGAGGCAGAGGTTAGATGGAGTGCTTTGCAGACTTGAGGGATTTCACTTGTGATGGCTCAGGGATAGGAGATTATACAGAATCAAAATGAAGAGATTATAAACTGTATTTAGAATATGATACACATGAAACAGTATAATTTCATTCATCCCATTCCATTTGACAGATGTTTATTAATTAATCAAAGTGTTAATTATAGTTTATAAATAGGAAATAATGATGTTTAATAAGCTAATTGTTGCTATAGATAAGAAACTATAAATAGGCAGAAAAGGAAAAAAATTATTGTGGTTGATGAGAAGACTTCATGAAGCAGATATGGTCTAAGATGGGTCTTAAAAGATAGTTAAGAGACAGGAGCAATGTATTATTGTGTATAGATAAATAACCTCAGAATCAAGGAGGGTTCAGTCTCTGACCCAGGTGTATGACCTTGGACAAGTCTAATATGTGCCTTAAGATTTAGGGAGAACAGTTTTTAAAGGATTTAGAGAAAAAAATGTAGCAATATAGACTAAATTCAATAGGGGCAGTTTAGTAGGGAGAGAAAACTTTGAGAATGAAATTGCCCCCTCCCTAGATGAGAAGGAAAGAAGGTAGTTTTGTAAAGGGACTAACATAGAAACTCATGTAGTTCAGCAAACATCTTAGATTTTAAAACTAAATGTTAACAATATGGAAGTGAGGACAAGTAAAGGAAGATAAACACAAAAGCATGGAATCATCTTTAAGATGGTGTCAAGAGTATGATAACTCCAAATGATTTGCTGTTAATAAGGAAAGCTAAGGTTAAGAGGGGCCTTTTTTAAAATTTATATTGGGAAAAACAGGATTAAAGGAAGTTAGAAGCACCCTTTGGAGGGGAAGCTGATTACTGATAAAAGTAAACAGGAGGAACTGCTCAACTTTTGTTTCTCTTTTCTCTGTTAAAGAGAGAGCGAACTTTGGACTAGAAAGATAAAAAAACAAAAATTACTATTATAGGGTTAATATTTAAGAATAATAGCTAGGGATAAGGGAGCACCACAGATATTGAACTTCTTCATCAGATACTTTTAAAAATTTGCAGACATTATTACCAAACCACTATCACTTATCTTTGAAAGATTGTGGAGTTATAATAGTAGGACAAATGTTTTCCCAATTTACAAAAAAAAATGGAATAGAAGGTAGTTATCATACTATAGACAAGTGAGCTTACTTTTAATTCCTGGTGACATATGAGAATGTATTTATTGAAGAGATAATTAATGAATATGGGAAAAAAAGGAAGTAATAATCACAAAGATCAAGCATAATTTCATCAAGAATTGGCCAAACCTGACTAACCTCATTTCCTTTTTTGACAGGGTTACTATATGGTTAGATTAGAGGAATACTGTAGTAGATAGCATTTATCTTGATTTTAGAAAAGTATTTGATAAAGACTTTCATCCTATTCTTGTAGAAAAGCAGAATGGATGTAAACTACATGATCATACAATTATATGAATTCAGAACTGGATGAACTGTTATACCTAAAAGGTAGACATAATTGATTTAATGTTAGTTTGGAAAGAGATCTCCAGGGGAATGCATTAAAAACCTTTACTTGATCCTATGTAATTTGGTGTTTTTCTCAATGATTGAGATAAAATAGAGGTAGCATTCTAATCAAATTTGTAAACAATCTAAAATATGGAGGGATATCTTATACCATGAATGACAGAATTGAGATTCAAAAAGATCTTGAAATGCTAGAATATGGGTTGAAATTTAAGAAGGTAAAATTTAATGGTGCTAAAAGTAAAGTCTTCAACTTGAGTTAAAAAATTCATTTCACAAAGACTATATAGATGAAATATGACAAGATAGTCATTTGTCTATAAAAGATATGATCATTTTAGTGATTATGAACTGAAATATGAATCAACAGTTTGATATATCACCAAAAATCTAACATGATTGTAGGTTGTATTGAAAGAGGCATAATGTCTACATGAATGTGCTGGAGTCAGTATGTAGTGGCTTACAATTAAATTTTCAATGTAATCAGAAATCAGAAACTCTGGATTTAAATTATTGTTTTGCTGATTAGCTATACTTAATAAAATGATGAAGAAAATGTCAATATGGATTATACTTAAAAGTATGTTATCTGGGGGTGGCTAGGTGGTGCAGTGGATAAAGCACCAGCCCTGGAGTCAGGAGTACCTGGGTTCAAATCCGGTCTCAGACACTTAATAATTACCTAGCTGTGTGGCCTTGGGCAAGCCACTTAACCCCATTGCCTTGCAAAAACCTAAAAAAAAAGTGCATTATCTGTACATTTTTTCCGATAGAGAGATAAACATTTATCAAGATGCTCCCAGTTTTAACCTAATTTGACCTTCTAGTAGTCCCTCCTGAATAATTTGCTACAAATCATAAATAGACCAGTCATTACAGAAACTTCATTTGTTATCCTGAAATGAAAGACAGTACATTCACCTTCTCTCTTATTCTCTATTTGCATCTCGCATCAAACAATACAAATAGGAAAAACTGTACAAATCTGACCATGGCATCTTTTAGGTGATTTTATAATATATCAAAGGAGTAGTTGACATGTTTTTCACTAGTGAAAGCATTCAAACTTCCTGCTTTCTCACTGAGGAACTAACTATTGTCATTTTCTTTAGGATGTTTCTTCACTACTAGAAGAGTACATGTTCACAAAAAAATGGCTTTATTCGGTAATAACTGGGGAATCTGAGAATCATTCTAGGAGCTCATCTAGGGCTGCAGATGACTTATGTGTGGTTGCATCACTGATGAGACTTGCCTTGATTCTATTTGCCAGTTCTCCCCTTTAGTATTCTCTTTTATCCTCAGGAGATTTGATAAGGTAATTTCCTATTTTCTTAACAGCTGGGTCATCCTTTTTGCCATTTTCTCAAAAAGTCTGAAGGGTCCTCCCAGGAGAATCACTCATTGAGAATGGGGAATAATGTCATATTGTGCAGGGTCCAGCATCAGACTCACAAGCTATGCTATATAGTCTAGTACCACTTTTATATGTTTACATATATAAGCAGCCTTTAGGGGAGAATCACAATACATGATTAAAAAAAAAACAATACAACTGATTCAATTGAAAGCAACTGTTCAGTTATCACTTTATATTTGGGTCAATCTTCATCCCCAAATGACTTGATATGTTTTTATATAGATAGTCATAGGGTCACAGGCTTAAAGTTTGAAAGAACATTATAACTCTTCTCGTCTAATTTCCTCAGATTACAGATGAGAAAACTGATGGCCAGAAAAGTCAAGTGACTTGTTCAAGTTTACTCAATTAGCAAGAAGTTGAATAAAAATGTGACCCAAAGTTATCTAAGGTTCAAATCTAGCACCCTTTGTACTATACCACAAATTTTTCTTATTCTTAGGAAAGTTATCATATACGGGATCCTATGTGATTCTGATCTGGCAGTAGTCCAGAAGGAGGGAAAAGGCTCTACTTGATAGGCTTCATTTGATGGTTACTTGTCTACAAATCCTTCCTGAAGTAATTTCTCATGTGGAAGAAATGTCAAGATAGAGAACAACCAGGAAAGTGTCCAGATTTTTTTCTCATAATGAAATTTTTCTGTCCTGGAAACTGCATGGAATATAACAAGTTGTCAAGTCTTGAGGTCTGTAGGGCTTCACTGTACTGATCTGCTGTCATAATAGACTTTGTTAAAACAAAGTGCCTGAATGTTCAGCACCAACTGTGGTATGGATGAAGATACCATTAGACAATAATTAGTTTGCTTCTTGTGGTTTGATTTAAATGACCCTGGACTTTGGGTCAGAAGAACTCCATTGAATTCTGCCTTTATCATTTGCTAACTTTATGACCTTGAGTAAGTCATTTTATCTGTCTGAGAAATAACTTCTTCATAAGAATGTAATCTCAGTCCTAAAGCCCATTGTTAGGGTTTTCTCTTAAGTGATGAAGATCAATGTCCTGTCTCTGAGGGACAGGGATAAGCAAGAATGAGACACACACACACACACACACACACACACACACACACACACACACACACACACATAGAGACAGAGAGATAGAGAGAGACAGACAGAGATATAGACTGAGAGAGACAGAGACAGACAGAGACAGAGACAAAGAGTGAGGAGTGAGACAGATAAAGACAGACAGAGAAAGAGAGAGACAGAAAGATAGAGACAGAGACACAGAGACACACTGAAAGCAAGAGAGAGAGAATGAGAGAAAGAGAGAGAGAGAGAGAGAGAGAGAGAGAGAGAGAGAGAGAGAGAGAGAGAGAGAGAGAGAGAAGAGAGAGAGAGAATGGTTTGAATTTTGTTTTTGCTTTTTTCTGTTTGTGTTTTTGTTTTTTTTTTGGATTGAGGAGTTGCTTCACACTCTTCAGTTGCTTCTGGCTCCCAGCTTTGAAAGAAAAGTTCGATGATGCCCACCCCACTTTAGGTTGTTAAAGGGAGAATAAGATTCCAGGATGACACCAACTGCTATTTTAAAGATTTCAAGGAAATTCCTCTTGGGTGAAATATGTTGGTTGAGTTGTGACCTTGAGTATTGCATATACTGAAAAGGGAAAGGTGCTTAGAACAGTTCTTAATGGTTATGGTAGATATCCAAGAATGAACTGAATGACCTAAAATAAAGGCCTATCCTATTCTTCTGGTCCTAGGATTCCATGATAGGTTTATGTCAACTAAATCCAGAACACATTGATTAAGTACATATATCATAAACATGGTTCAGTGGTAGGCTCTAGGGATACAAAGATTAGCTTTTGTCATTAGGAAGTCTACCTTGAAGTTCTAGAGTCTATTGGGTTTGTGTGCTTTGCAAAATTCAAACTATTTCAAATTAGAATTTCAACAGCCAAATGAATGCTTTCCTCTTCAAAAGTGTTACCTTGAGAAACTGTCCACTTTTTCCATTTTGGGAACTCTTTTTTAGGCAGTGCCAGAAGAATACATTTTTAGCCAAAGGATGAGACATCTTCATATTCTGAAAGTGGATTTGATTTTTTTTTCCTGGAAATGGACTCAAGCTATTTGGAGACCAGAATCATCAATAAAACTATGATCAAGTGTGTTGAGAGATTTAAATGAAAGATTGTATCTGAAATACTTCAAAATTTTTTTCTGAACTCAAAAAATATCAAAGTGGGAATTTCCAAATACATAGCAGAACAAAAAAAATGACATTTATTATGAAATTGCAGATCTCTGATCTGCAACTTGCTTTTCTTTATAAATTCAACATGTAATTTTTAGATCTGTTTTCCTTTATTTCTTTCTGACCTTCCCCTTTGGTCTAGTCTTTTCATCAAAGAAATACCTCAATGATGTTCTCTCTTTTTTTTCTTCTTTTTCCTCCCTACCCTACTCCTATCCTCTCTTAGGAAAAAAGAAAGAAAAACAAAGCTTTTGTGACAAACATACAATCAAATAAAGCACATTTCCACATTGGCTATGACAGAAAATGTATGTCTTGTTCTGCATCTTGAGTTCATCATCTCTCTGTCAAGAGATGGGCAGCATGTGAAAAGCACTTTATAAAGCTTAAAGCACTAAAGAAAAAGTCAGCTATTATTATGACTATTTTGGGGACAAATGAAGTATGACCATAAGGTAATGAGACAGCAGCCTCATACAGTGGAATTATCACTGAACTGGGGAGTCAAGAGACCTGAGAAAATTAGAAATTCATAGAATTTATAGCTGGAAGGAACTTTAGAGACCATCTAATTCAATGTCTTTATTTGCAGATGAGGAAAGTAAATCCCAGAGTGGTTATGCAACTTGAGCAAAGTCAAATGAGTAGTAAGTGACCCAATAGAGATTTGAACACAAGTTCTTTGACTCTAGGTAAAATCTTTTTTTCCATTAGACGATGAGACCTTGGGCAAGTCACTCCTGTGTATTGTGTGAACCTTAGCTTTTTCATTTATTAAGAACATTAATACATTAAACTATGATAGAATATAGCCACTGCTGCTCAGTGGTTTTCTAAAACAATATATGGCATCTAGGGAATCCTTATGTATGGTTTAGTGACCTCATTTCCTTTTGAGTTTGACTCCAAAATCTAGATACTAGTTGATTTGTAAGAGGACTTATATCTCTACAATATTTGATTCAGTGATTTTTATCATATGACATAAAGTGGGTCTGTAGGCAAGTCTAAAGCAGATGTTTCCAAAAAATTGGAAAGAAAGGCAGCATTATTGAAATATCTTCCAAAATTCCTACTTTGAAGGGGATAAAGATCACTGGGGCCCCAGCATAATGTGAACTCTTGAGGGTCAGGATTTTTGTATTTATATTAATATCTGCAATATTTGGTATAGGAAGTGTTTGTTGAATGAATTAATGAAAATCAATTTTATTGGTTTACAGCCTCAGCTGTACAGATGGACTTTAGTTGCTCAAATGAAAGGCTGATGTCATTCTCTAAAGTGTGAACAATAGGTACTCAAGCAAAGTTTCAGAGGGCATTTGGAAAGTATGCATATGAAAGCATACATAGATAATATTTTTTAGATCTCATTTATAAACAATTGCACCAAGTGGTTGAGGATTAAAAGTTGATTTGTCCCATTAACTCCATGAAAAATTTCATTTTTTGATTTTTATGTTATATGCTGGCTTGTATGTATGAGGTTGTTTATGTATATGTGTGCTGTGTGTGTATATGTGAGTGTATTTGTGTATGATATATCTAGATGTTTGTTGTGTGTGTGTTACATCTAAGTAAAGTACAAGAAAGATGAGTAAGATGAGAAATAATGTCAAAGTCTCTTGCTATTAAAGTCAACATCTCCCAGAATGGACTTAAGCAGCCTTTGAAAAAAGTATAAATGCCCAACCTCTGTGAGTCAGGTCATAGGGCAGAACATTGACTCATTGGCCAAAAGATCAGAGAGAAAGCGAATGACAGCATGTACATATGGGAAATAGTCCAAAACATGATTCAGTTCTTTTATTACCCTTCCAATTCACTTTTAGCTTATTCTGTCTATTGACATTAAATCATATATTCATTTATTTATTTGTCCATTTGTATTATTTATTTTTTACTTAGTTTATTTGCTTTTTATTCATCTGTATGTTTGTTTAATTATGTCCATTTATGAATTTATTTAACTTATTTAGTTGTTTATTCATTTGTATGCTTATACATTTATTCATTCATATGATTATTAGTTAATTCATTTATTCCTTCTTTTTTTCATCTATTATTCTGTCACCTATTTATCTCTCTTTGAAATAAGCAGAGAGGGACAGGATAAGGAAGTAGGAGAAGGTCAGTATAGAAGAAAACCAAAATAACATATATTTAGAGCTGAAAGGGTCTTCAAGTCCCATCCCCTCATTTTATAGATGATGACATGTAACCTTAGAGATGGTCATGACTTTGCTAGGTTTACAGAGCTCACACACAGTGGAAGCAGGAATTAAACCCAAGTTTCAATTCATTCTATCAAGCTGCCTCTACTGCCTCCCAAGTAGGGTGTTAGAACCAAAATGGAATCATGGGAAATTCATTTTCAAATTATACTGGGGCTTAATTCCTGAAAGCAGCACTTCTCTCTGTCCAAATATGTAATAGTTTGCTTCATTAGGTAGTGAATGTCCCTTCGCATAATGTGCTCAAGCAGGGCCTGGATGACCACTTGTCAGGAATGTCACAGAGGGTATTCATGCATGGGGTAGGGGCTTGGACAGCATGACCTCGAAGGTCTCTTCTAACTCAGTGGTTCTATGATTGTATGCTTTTTTTATGAGCCTTAGTGAGTAAGATTTATGTAGGATTGCTTCAGGAACCTTTGTTCTATTTTGAGCTGTTTTTTATTCTAAGGGACCATAGCAAAGCATTTGATGCTGGGCCTTAGTTTCCTCAGCTAAAAAACTGAGATTTCTTGGCATTTTCTTAAGACAAAAGGAAAATTATTTCTCCATTATCAATTAGGGGAAGCTTATTAAAATAAATGCTGTACATTTAGTGGGGTCTTACAAAAACAAAAATAGTTTGTTTTTTTTTAGCAAGGATTTTAACTGTGTTTTCCATAAAAAATTATTGTTACAGTCATCATTGCCTCAATACCAGGTCTCTATGCCTTTTGTTAATGTGCTTCTCGAGGAACAGTCCTTAAATGAGAAGTTACGGCTGCTTTTCTGATTGAAACAAACTAGTGTTGATTGCTGATCAGCCATCTGTAAAGGAGGGCACCTCAGGAAGGATATGAGCTAATGAAAAAATGGACCTGATTTGAAAGTGTGATGGGCTTCATGCCACAGGCCAGTCTGAGTGGCATGAGATTATATCAGTGCAAGTGAGAGGTAGATTGAGAATAAGTAACTTCTGTCTTAAAGATTAAATGGCAAATTTGCTATTAAATGTGAAAGACATAAAATGGAATTAACGCTTTGAGGGTGTTAGCTGTGGTTAGATACACTATGCAGACGGGACTACCATCCTGTCAGTAGCTTTTGTCAAATGGTCTGCTCTTCTTGTTGCAGCTCAATTAATACTTATTCCAAAAATATTAATTAAAGAAATAGGAAATAGCATTGACCCTTAACAGCTGTCTGCCTTTTACCTACTACTGAGGGACATCTTGTATGGTCTTCCTTCTCTAGTTGACCTTTGAAGCTGGCAAAATATTATTGATGAAATCATTAATTTTCACAGAGAAATGATAGATAATTCTCATTAAAGTTGGAATAAGCCATGGAGATACTACCACCTTTTGATACTACCACTTTTGTTAAGCATTGCAAAGATTTTACACAATTTGGCAATTGATACTAGAGAACTGGAGTCTCATCTCAAAGATAGTCTCATGGAGGCAGGAACTAGGTCTATGTTTTCTTCCTTTCATAGACCTGTGAGTTTTGTCATTCTGGATCCAACCCCAACTTGTACAAACTGCAATTGTACAAAGCCTTCATTGAAGGTTTCGTTAGTCATCTATGAGTAGGTAACCCTTAGGGACTTAGTGCCTTTAGATCTAATTTTTATGGTTCTTGGATAACAGATATCGAATTCTTTCCTGGGTGGTCTCAAAGTCATTCTGGTCTGTTAGGAATTGCTAGAGGTTATACTTCGTTTCTTTCTTTCAGTAACCCAGGGTCACCTCCTTGTCATTATGAGGCAAGATTCTTATTGGAGGGCTGTGTGTACAAAACAATAATATCTGAAGGAAAACTGGAAAGTGTGGTTCAACACCTGACTCATCAGGGTTTCCCTGACTTGTTCCATATTTCTTTCTTTTCTTAGATGTGAGTGTATTATGCTATTGGCAGTTAGGTGGCACAAAAGGTTCAGACAGTGGTTGGACCTAGAACCAAAGCTAGACAAATACTAGCTTTGTTGCCCTTAGTAATTTGATTAATCTCTCTCAGCCTGTTTCCTCATTTATAAAATGAGGATAGTAATAGCAATTACTTGAGATAATATATGTAAAGAGTTTTGTAAACCTTGAAAGGCTCTGTAAGTGCTATTATTATTATTATTATTATTATTATTATTTTCCAAGATGCAGATAAAATTCCCAATCTCTTCTCCACACCCATAGGGAGAACTTAATCTGTTTTAGAATTTTCCTGCTTCCTGTCTTTCCCTTGAACTTTTTGATTTGCAGAGGACCCAAGACCATCTCTTTGGTCCTTCTTGCCCTACCCTTGTTCTTGAATCATGCTTCAGGTTTCCATTATAAATTCCATTTTTAGAACATCTGACATGACCTAACCTATCTACTCTACTCCTTGATTTCCTAGGAGAAGATATTCTAGCTTGTCTAATGCTACTTGTAATAATCTGGAGCCTAAGTATGAAAGATCGCACTGTCCAAGGAAAGAATTACATTGTCTTTCTAAGGAAGAAGAGCTATTGAGAACTACCTCGATCTTGACCCAGATTCTTTCTCTTACTCTCTTTTCCTGAGCTAGATGTAGGTTAAGTTCTTACATTAGTCCCCATGGTCTCTGCCCTAGAGTAACTGTGAACTAAAAGTTCAGCCTCTGGGTATTTCTTTTATGAATCCATAGACTTCTGATGATTGACTACTGAAATCTTCACAAGGAGGTAGGAATCAAGCCAAAGTTTATTACATTATCTCAGAGTGAAATGAACTTGAAACCAATGGACCTGTGATTCATGGTTCTTGTGTGGAGTAGAGGCACATGTTTCTTGGGAGGTAGGAGGCGTTTTTATGCTTCCTTCCTGAGGGAGTTCTGACAGGCAACTTATCTTCTAATTTCCTGGAAGCATTGAGAAAAGTCACTGCAACTTCCCTAGGATCTCCTTTTTTGTCTTTCCAATGTTTCTACTGACCAGCTGAATTCATCCTAGTCAGAGTTGTGGATTGACTATTGCTCCATATCAACTTTTCTGATCCTACAAAAGGGAGTTAAATTCTAACCTTCCACCCAAGTTCTTTTCTAAACCCTTTCATGAACTGCCCATCTCTTGGATGATTATAACTAATGACTAATGATCGATGACTAATTCTGCTTTATCCACAGAATTTATCAGAATGACATATAGATTATCAGAGGAATCACAGTATCTCAGAGTCAGAAGAACTTAGTATCTATCTACCTGAAAAAATATCTACATAACATGCTTTCCAAGTGGTCATGTAGCTTTGTTAGATTTTAGATGAGAAACAAACCATGACTTCCCCAGAGGGCCCATTCCACTTTGAGATAATTTAAAAACAACAAAAACACACAGTACTGTTCCTTATACACCCAAATTTACCATTTTGTAGCTTCTACCCACTTTTAGTTCTACCCCATCATGGTCAAGCAAAACAAATGTAATCCTTCAATTGACCACAGCTCTTGAAATATTTGAAGGTGGCTATAATACCCTTTAAAATATTTTCTATTCTTGGTTAAAAATTCCCATATCCTTCAACCAGTTCTCATTTAATAATAATGATGATGATGATGATGATAAGTAGCATGTATATATTGCTTCCTGTGTGCTGGGAAGTGTGCTAAGCACCTTTTAATTATTATCTCATTTGATTCTCATAACAACTTAAGCAATATTTACCTACCTGGGGAATTTTATTGTTTTTTAGTTATTTTTCAGTCATGTTTGATGCTTTGTGGCCCCATTTGGAGTCACAAAATGGTAGATAGTAGAGTGGTTTGCATTTCCTTCTGCTAGGAAACTGGGACAAATAGGTTTAAGTGACTTGTCCAGGTCACATAGCTAGTAAGTATTTGGGGCTAGATTTGAACTCTAGTCTTCCTGATTCCAAGTTTGGCACTCCTGGAAGGTAGGTGCTATTATTACTACCAATCTATAGATGAGGAAACTGAGGGAAATAGAAGTTAAGACTTGCCAAGGGTCACACAACCAGATTTGAACTCATCTTCCTGATTCCAGGTCCTGTACTTTAGTTCCTTCCTCATCCTGGTTACCCTCCTCTGGATATTATTTAGCTTATCATTGTCCTTTTTATAACTTAACATTTAAATTGAACACACTGCTCAAGATTTGATCTGATCACACATCTGAGACTATCACTAATCTTTCCACGGATGTTCCTTGGAGAAGGAAAACATCCTTGGAACGGCCCAAAATATCACCCAGAGTTCAGACTAAAGGAGTTACAATTTATATAACATCCAGTAGAACCCACACTGCTAAAATCACAGCATATTTCATACATATGCATGCCAAAAATGCTTGGCTATTCAGCTCCTATTCTGTGAAGAGAACTATTTCCAAATATATGGCTGTTTAATGTTATACTAAAAAAATCTTGATTTCTGAGTGATTTTTTTTTTACTTCACTCAAAAGATAGCTGATATGTCCTTTCAAAATCATAGAGTCAACCAGGCATAGTGGTTCACAGTCATAGTCCCTGCTGGGAGGTTGAATCTGATAGATTCCCTGAGTTTAGGAGTTCTGAGCTGCATTTGGGCTATGAGTGCCTACACTCTCTAGCACCAATATGATGAAGTCCCAGAAGCAGAAATGGGGTTGGGGGCCACCATCTGTGAAAAAAGGGATGAACTAGATCAGTTTGGAGACAGAGCAGGTCAAAGCTTATCAGTAGTTAGGATGGATCTGTAAGCAGCATGTGTGTTCTAAACTGGGCAAGGTAAGGAGACAATCTGAAAAAATAAATCAAACAAACAGACAGACCAAAACACAAAATCATTGAGTTCATCCCCATTTTCCTAGAGGCTATGACTGTATGTGTTCAACCTAATCAAATGCACCTGAAAGATTTCATCAATTGAATTGAATACATTTTATTAAGACAGTTCTAGAAAGGGTTGATATTTTGGGGTTCCCCCCTGCTTATTGGGATGTATAAATTTAGTAAATAAGAAGAAACTACCAAATTATAAGTTATGTCTGAGTCTTCCATGCACATATAGACACAGCTTGTGTATGATATGCTATAGGGTGTGACATTTCATTGTGCGAAGTCTTTCCCTCTCCTATATTGCATCATTTTGTATGCTTACGTGACTCAAGATGATGTGGCACAATCAATGAAATGTAACAGAACGAGTGATATAAAGTGGATAACACTCTCTTTTAGATTGGATATGCACCATTAATTCTCTTTTTCACCCCCTTTAAAAGCAGTGTGTGGGAATTTGCTGTATATATAAGCAAAGGGTGAAAGGCAGTAGCTTTTGCCATGTGTATAATAGGGAATAATATCTGGAAACTTTCCCCACATGCCACAACATAGACTGGGTCTGCTTCCCCACCCCCACCCCTGCCTTCTCTGCTGCTCCAATTTTGAGACTTTCTTGACACAGGCTGGTGGTAGTCATACCAAATAATAGGACAGTTTTGTGATGATGAAAATGTCAACAGGAATCAGGGTGAGAGAAGCAAGCTCATTTTCACTTTTGACCCAAGAAGGAGCTATCCCCAGATTTCCAGATGTGAAAAAACTCATGCACTAATTAGCACTGTCTCTTGCCCTCAGCATCAATTTAGTAAGCCACCAGTTCAAATGGAACATCCCAGAGCATGGTAGTGTTCTTCTTTTAAAAGGGTTCAAATAGATGGCAAATTAATCACTTAGTGAACCTCACCTACTTCTTTAGATAATAATACCTCATATTTCCATAGTGGCATCTTTCTGCTCACTTTAGTCTTATAGTTAATATTAAGAAAGACACATATCTGTTAAACATAGAAGAAGCAAAAATAATAGCTTCTGTCCTTAGAGACTGAAATATTTCAGAGCTATTTCCTTATTAATTCTCAGAAGATTATTTCCAGGATGGCAACAGATATTCTTGATGTTTTCTCTGCTGAGGTGAGGAAAAAAACAGTCCTCCTTCTTCCTTCCACTACTCTCACTTTCAACCCCATTACTATGTTTTTATTTGGCTCAATTAAATTAAGTTCAACAAATATTTGTCAAGCTTCTAAATATGTGATGGATGCTAGGAATATAAAGACAAAAATGAAACTGTACCTGCTCTCAGGTAACTCACCACTTAATGGGTGGTTGTGGTAGAATCAGAATATGGACACTGAGTAGTAAACAGAAAAGACATACAAGTATTTTCTGGGTAGTTGAGGAGAGAGTATTAACAACTGGGGATTTCAGGAAAAACTTTATGTACATGTGATTCCTGTGGGGAATCTTGAAGGGAGGTCATATTTCTAAGAGACAGAGTCATGGAAATAGGAGAGGGAATGTCTTAGGCAACAGGAAGTATGGAAGTTTGAGTGTAGCATGGAGTTTGGGATGGGGAATAATCGAAATAAATATGGAAGATTTATTTAAGATAAAGCTTAATTTTGAAGGGTTTTAATTGCCAAACAAGAGGCCCAAAGGGTGAATCAACAATTACTTTAGTATCCAATGGTCCCTATAAGTGACTGTCTCAAAATATGGATGAGTCACACCTTGGAGAGGCCAATTGGAAATCACATAAGAGTCATCTTTGCATTTCTCAAAGAATTGGACAGTATATTTGTCTCCTGAGAATTCTTCTGGTCCTCAAAGTTCATAAGAGCAGTGATGTTCTACTTCCTGGGTGGAGCAAAAACAAAAGAGGGAAGGTGATATGGATTCTCTTCTTCCACAGAAATACAACAAGATTTAATTCAATATCTATTTATTAGATGCTTACTACAGACAAGGCATTTCTACCATAGTGTATTTGGCTCAATCTATTTTCCATTGCCTACTTAATGCGTGAAAATACTCCCAAAGTTCTTTTAGACATACAGTATGCTAAAATGGTCTAAACTTTAAGTCAAAATATTTTGGCATGGAGGCATGATGTGTATTTTGAATAACAATTTGCTTAACAAAATGGATAACAATATTGAAGGGTAGCTAGGCTTACTCTTTAAATAAGGACTGTTTTCAGAAAAAAGAAATGCAAATTATAAAAAATTCATATGAAGGAATACTCTAGTTCATTGCTAAATAAGAGAAACACAAATTAAAATATTTCTTAGGTTTTACCTCACTCCTGTCAGGTTGTCATAGATGAAAAAAGATGAAAATGGTAATTGTTGAAGGGGCTATGGGAAGACCAGAACACTAATGTACAGTTGGTGGGGATGTGCCAATCATTCTGGAAAGTGATTTGGAACTTTAATAGAAAAACCATTAAACTTTATATACCCCATTGACTCATTGGTATTGCTATTGAGCCTATTTATCAAGGAGGTCAAAGACAGGGAGTTAGGGAACATATACATCAATAATTTCAGCAACACGTTTTGTAAGAGTCAAGATTGGAAGGAAAGAGTATACTTATTGTTTGGAAAATGTCTGAAGAAATTGTGGCATGATGACAGAATACTATTGTGTCAAAGGAAATGATGAATAAGAAGAATTCTGAGAAATTTGAGAAGATTTATATGAATGGATTCAGCTCAAAATAAGAAGAAACAAGAAAACAATTAATTCAATCATCACAATAACTTAACTTCAGAGAATTATTGGTGAAATATGTCTTCTTAGATGTCAAAGACCTGAGTTCAAATCTGACCTCAGACACTTACTGACTATGTTGAGGTTGGCAAGTCATTTAAATCTGTTCACCTCAGTTTTCTCAACGGTAAAATGGGAATAACAATATCTTCTACCTACTAGGTCTGCTGGAGGGTCAAACAAGATATTATTTATTAAGTGCTTATCCAATGATTGGCATGTAGTAGGTACTTAATTAATGCTTATTCCCTTCCCCTTTCCTTTACCACAAAGGCTGGTAAACTAAAGGTTTGGTTTAGGACATATATTGTCAGACACAATCAAAATGGTGGTTTGATTAGATTAATTATACTTATTTTTTCAAAGAAAAACCTGGGGGAGGGTGATCATTGGCAAGTGACACACACACACACACACACACACACACACAAAGCAGCAATGATATATTTATTTTTAAACAATGTCTGTTGAGAGAAATTTAAAAAAATTCAACAACCATCCAAGACATGAATTTGATAGGAACATAATATTGTGTCTTTTCTAAATAAAGTATGACTTACAAGTAACCTTTGAATTGCCAAATGCCAGATTTTTAATTGTCCCTCTTTACTCAAGAGCATGTAAATCAAACTTTATTTCATGACATATGTTTTTCTTCTGTTAACTTTGGTGACTTAGAAATGCACAAGGTTTTGTTTTTCATTTGGGTTATTAATAGGCCTAAACATTTTTCAGAACACATGATTTAATATGATTCAAATATGTTATATTTACTAGATGTTGCTAAAGTTGCTAAGCCAGTGCATTCCCTTCCTGTTGCCAGTTTTTTTTACATACAATGCCTATATACAATATTTATATACAATTTTCTATAAACAATTCCACGTTCTTGGTGGGCAGGGTAACCTGTGTAGAGGTCTGTAAAGAAAACTATGTCTAGAAGAAGGGGTAGAGAGGAAAATGATGTTTTACATTTCCTTGGCTGACAATCCCTTGAAGCCATCCTCCCCAGACATCTTATAGGTCCACCTGGAGTGGGTTTGGAAGATAGTACATAGAAAGTCTGCTACATTAGAATATAATTGTCTAAAAACCCTTACCTAAGACTTTTGGAGATTAGGGTTTCTACTTCTGCTCAGCATGCCACCCAGTTATTGATAATTAACAGCTTTCTTTGGGACAAAATGTACTTGCATTTCAAACAGTAACCAGAACAGTGACAACAACTTAATTGTCTTGATTATTAATTATTGATTATGTTTTGGGTTATTTGTCACTTCTTTCCATTTAATTATTACTTCTAAAACTTTTTTTTTGTCTGAGAGATTCATTTTTCCCCTCTAAAGAAACCATCCCTACTAACCCTAACCCCAATTTTGTCTTACTTGGTTTTCCTATCCCTTCAACATGGTTATTTGTCCTGGGTCCAATGTGACCTTAACCAGTGGAGGATATATTCAGAGATGAATTCTCAGCTAAGGGGAACTTTGTTGTTGACAATGGAAAAAAGATCAAATGAATAGGGATAAATCAACTGAATCACTACAATACAGGGGAGACTAGGCTAGAAATCTCTTTGTGAAAAAAGAGGCCAATGGTTTTAATGTACTACAGGTTCAATTTAAGCCAGTAATGAGATGTGGCATTCACTATACATATCGTAATCTTAGGTTCTAATAATATAGACACAATACTCAAAAAAGAGGTCATAGTTCCACTGAACTCTGCCTAATCCAGAAACTAGTATAACTACCAACTAGCCAACAATACTGAGGAAGATAAAGATAACTGAATGTGACAATCTGGACTGAGCAAAGTCTAGTCACTTTGGAATGCATAGGTCAGAAAAGTCTAAATACATGGAATGGTAGAAAGTTCCCAGTCTTGGATTTTGTGAGTCCCTCTAGCTCTGTCTTTAGCTGTATCTTGCCCCTCCTTTTCTGGGTAAAGGGGTGAGGGCTATGTATCAAGGAGTTTCTGTCATTAGTCATTAGACATGTGATCTTTTGGAACTTATTTTTGAACAGGAGGGTCACAGTGGACTCCTATTCTTCAACCTGGTACTGTTTACCATTACAGAGCAGGGAGTCTGTCTTCATCTGTTTCCCTATTTGCCTTTATATGGATTACAGAGATACTATCATCTGACCAGTGCCTATAAATTAATTTTTATATTCTTGATATTCACATTGTATGTCAATCTCTCCTGTTTCTGATTTAATTACTGTAGGGATATAAGTGAACTTACAGAAATTCTGTTTTTTTTTTAAAGTGACTTTCAGTCAATAGAACTTGAGCATCCAAGTCGAGACCCTTCAAAGACCAAATTGACAAATGTTAAAGGGCTAAAGAAATTGGCTGGCTCTGCCGCCTGACCCGCTGTTGTTCTGCTATAGTTTTAGACTGTACAAGCAAGGCAGCCAAGTACACAGAAGGAGCAACGAGAGTGTCAAAATGCAGCCTTCACTACCATTTCTCAGCTCTGTGACTTACTGGCAAACTAGGTGTTCACCTCGGCCTTGGTTTGCCATTCTCAATTCTCCACAGAGAAGAGTAAATGCAACACAAAAAGAATGGAAGATGCCAGGGCTTACCACAGGAGATAACAAAGCACTCGCCCTGCGAAGCCTCTGCCCTGACCACTGACTTTTAATATCTGTCAAAGGAATTTTAAATTCCCAACATTAAAGGCAGTGTAATTCCTCTTGGATGCAGCTGCATTTTATCAATGTATTACCCTTAATGACTACACGAATATTGATGATAATGAAACATATTGCAAACAGGTGCACTTCATTCTGCCCCTGGTGGCCCTGGACAGCTGCTGCCGTTATGTGATATCTCAGCTGGGGTGGCAGCTGGAGTTGCAGAACATTTCCCTGGGGTAGCAACTTCACCCCACCCTCAGTCCCTGTGCCCGCCCATTTCCACCCCATGCCACCCCAGTGGACCTTCTCTGATCACAACAGCAGCTTTTTGATAATCCTAATACACACCTGCAGTTCAATGGTGGCAGTATGCCAACATAGGATTCTACTCTGCAATCAGAAATGAATCTCAAAGTCAGGGGGAGGGAGAGCATTGAGGACATTGCCAATAATTCCATGCCCTTGGTATCATCTTGACCTACCTGAAGTGCTACTGCTGTCTGCCGGGCCCTCGCTTATATCTCCTAAAAACCTTTGTCCATTTTTCACTTTGAATCCAGGAGGGGAAAAAAAAGTCAACTCAAAGTAGTGTCTGGAGGAGACTGTTTCAACTGTGAGATCAATGGGACAATAGGTTTCTCTGACCTGGAAAGGTTAAAAAAAAAAAAACCCTTCCTTTCTAAGAGAGATATGCTCACACATCCTCTCCTAGACTATGAGAAATCCTGAGTTGAGATTTGGGAAGAGTAACCAATTGTTAGGGCACACAGCATTGGGTATTGGATCCAATGGCCAAATTATCTAAGACCATAAAAGGTGCTAGCAGCACGAAGGCATTCCAAAGGGAGACAAATGCTTTCATACTTAAAAAAAATAGAACTCTAAACACAACCTACCCCAACCCCGTCCCCACCCCTACCTCCAAAAAACAAAAAAACCCAAACTTCTCTTTCTCTCTCTCTCTCTCTCTCTCTCTCTCTCTCTCTCTCTCTCTCTCTCTCTCACACACACACACACACACACACACACACACACAAACAAACAAGACAAGGAATTGAAGGATTCAGGCACTTAGTAGATCTGGAGATTTATGATCATGAGATTACAGCTTGGGTTTTCTCCAGACTTGTAAACAGAGATCTTGAAGGAAAACAGAATGTCCTTCTCTATGTTCGTGATGTTCCTAAACTCCTATCTTCTGAATCTCCTTAAACTTTTCCGTGTCTTTTTGACTTACTATGGCTTTTAGTGGATTCCTCCCATGAGCTAAATTAGCTCATAAAATGAGATTGCCTAGAGGAGTGTACCCAGATAAAACTGGGGGTCCTCCTTTTTCTCTCTAACCATCTGGGTCAGAAATACTTGCAGTCCCAAGATTCCTGAACCTGGAGTCTTAATATGAACATTGGGAGATATAGCAATGGCTAATTTGTTCATGTTAGATTTCATATCTAGATCTGATTACAGAAATGTCATGTTTACCCTTGATAAAGAAACACTGAAATGTCATTAACAGTTTCAGAAACGTCCTGTTCCTGGCTTTTATTTTATTTATTTAAAATTTTTTTTTTCAAATTAATGATGAGAGTAGCTTCCCCGGAGTCTTCCAAGCTGGTATCCTGCTTGCTCTTTTTTTTTTTGGTCTTTTCTATGGATTTTCTTCTGGAATGAATTAACTCATCAGCCCATATTTTTGGGTGCTATTTACATTGAAAGACTAATCATTTTAGAGGATGGGAGCTTTCAGAATCTAAATGATTGTTATCATCATTAGGCAGGCATTTCTCTCTCTCCACAAGGATGGGGGGGCGGAGATCCAGCTTTGGTTGTTACTGCAATAGTCCAGTTGGGAGGAAAGGAGCACTCTGTCTGGTCCTACCTAAATGGGAAGGTGTTGGGTAAAAAAAAATCAGACTCAGGATGAACTTGCAGAATGAGCTGTTAACAGTTTACTCAATCTATTGGGCACAGGAAGAACTCATTTTGATACTGGCTGCATTATAACCAAAAAAAAAGTACTTATTTTAATTGGTTCAACATCAATGTGAATTTCAATCATTTAAATATCTATTGCTTTAAATTAGCAATGCAAGCCTTCCCAAACTCAGATTTAGAACTGAGCCATCTAATCTAGCCACTTCATTGCACAGATAAGAAAACTGAAGGTAAGTGGTTTATTCAAGCATCAGAGACAGGATTTGAAGTCCAGTCTTGTTTCTCCTGAACACAACAGTGTTCTTTTGATTATACCACATTGCCATTGCCTAGATATGCTGATTTTACCTATGAGGCATAAATAGAACAATAAATCTGGAAGAGACCTTTGAGACTACCTTAGCCTGGGCTTCAAAACCTGGAGTCCATAATAACTAAGAATGGATTTCCTTGGATAGATTTCAGGTGGCTTGTGAACTTGGATGGGGAAAAATTTATATCTTTATTTCATTAAAATTGTCCACAACACAAAAAAGGTTGAGTTTCCAGTGCTATTTTAGCTCTGTTATCATATTAAAAAAGATGACATAGGGAATTTGAGTCACTTGCCCAGGATTTTGCAGTTAGTCCCAGAGCTGAGACTAGAACCCAGATCTCCTTGCTCCAAATCCAAGTTTCTTTCATCATATCACATTGACTAATTTTAGTTTTTGTTTATTTTCAATTGCAATCACAGGGTGTTAGTTCCTCCTGGTTCAGTCAGAAGTTCCCCTTAATGGTAGGCTCCTGACAGCCTGAATCATGAGGTTCCAATATATAGATAAACTCATAGAAATTATTCACACCCCATACAAAGACATACAAAGAATAAAATGAATGAAATTAATAATATTTTCTATTTGCTTCCCTGCCTCCAATATTATTCTCCTTAGATGGATGTACTATTTATTTCAGAGGATGCTTTAACCTATGTAAGAGAACTTTATTGACATTTTTCTAACCAAAAATAGTAAAAGTTTAGAATTCATTCAGTTTTTAAGTATCTACTAGATATGTATTATCAGTTTTTTAAATGTTCTTATGCTTAGACCAAGAAACTCCTAACTCTTGAGCTGAAATTATCTCAGAATCTGTTTAGGTCAAATTTCTTATTTTATAGATGAGGAAAGTAAGGGCATGGAAGATTAAATGACTCTTGCTTCAACTCAGTTATTCACAAATTTTTAATTAATTTATATTTTAAGAAAAAGAAATTACAGAATGTTGACTTATTTAGTTGAAATTTTAAGAAGGCAAGATGTAACTAATAAATCAAAATTTTACCAGATCACCAGTCTTCTTTTTCTGCAATTTTTTATATTATGTTTGGACAATGTGATGCTCCAAACCTAAGATTTACATAATAGTACTTGGGGAAAAGCAATTTCCTTAGTGTCTAGTGTTCTATGAATATTACAAAGAACTTAGTTATTATTAATAATAATAATAATAATAATAATAATATAATTATAAATTGTTCTACCTAAGTACCAACAATCAAGTCTATAAAATATTTGGAAATCTCAATCAATGGCAACATGCATGCATGACAAATTAATCCTTTTTTTGAGATTAAGAAGTCATTGAATATTTACCCAGGGTTAGAGTTGAACTATGATGGGACAAGTGAGGTTTTATCTTTAGAGAGTGAGGATAGCACTGTCACTCCTCCAGCAACTTCAAATAATTGACCTTAGTTTTTAGCAATCAGGAATTACCAACTACCATTGTTTTTGTCTTTCCTTTTTCATCTTCACTGTCTGATTGTATGGCAGGTATTCTCTTCTCCACCCTTTTCTTCTCTTTTGATCTCATAGAATCTGAGATCTATTTTCCTATTCAAATGAATTTATCTTTAAAATTGATTTGTGGGAACTTTTGCTGATATTCATCCATAGGTCCATTTTGTGGTGCTGGCACAAGATTGTAGAATTGCTAGTAAGTATTAAGTTTTACAGATATGAAAATGGGTCTTTTAGCCATTGTCCCCTTTGAAATCATTAAGAAAGCATTGATTAGAATGCCAGTTCCTAGAATTCTGCACCAAATTTCAATGAAAAGTAGCTCATTTCTTTAGATTTGACAAGAAACTATCAAAATATAAAGTAATCCTTCAAATATTGGTGCCACAATGAAATATCCATCCCATACTACTTGAAATTACCCTTTGGAGTAGAAGTTTCTTTCTGTTGAAATGTTCAGCATCTGAATACAAGGATTGGATGGAAAAATAGCAAGTGAGGGTCTATCTTTACATGTGTGTGTTTTTTTTTTTTAGTTTTTACAAGGCTGTGGGGTTAAGTGACTTGCTCAAGGTCACACAGCTAAGTAATTGTTACATATCTGAGACTGGATTTACACTCAGATCCTCCTAACTCCAGGACTGGTGCTCTATCCACTGTGTAACTCTTTGCATGTGTTCTTAAAAAAATAAAAGTTGCCAGTGTTTGGATACCAGCAGCATATCTCTATAGAGTGTACTCCTTTAAATCCAGATTAAATATACCATTTTGAAACCTGACCTTTCAGAGTAATTAAAGATTTCTACTTCATGGTTTTTATAGACATGCTAAGGTAGACGCAAGTAGCTCTTTAATGATTAAGGTGGGCTGAGTGTGGAATTTCTTGCTTCATGAAATTTAAGGAGAAAAATGCTGGACAATCTTCCAAAGTCAGCAGCAGCAGCTGAGATTATTTTAAGTTTGTAGTCTGGGTGCTTTGAGGTCACCCTTACTTTGCAGGAAGAAGTACTGTTGTTAATACCAGAACACTGAGAAAGACTCAGGGGGAAAAAAGCAAACAATAAACATCAGTCCAGTAGAGCAAATAATAAAGAGAGAACAATGTGGAAAACCAGTACAGACCATTTCATACCATCACTCTAAAGTCTGTTTGACTTTTTAAGTGGCTATTTCATTTTGTTTCTATCATGTTAGAGCTGGAAGGGAATTTAGAGATCATTAAGCCCACTTCACTTTGTTGCCTTCAAAGTGAGGAAAAAATGTGTTTCAGAGAAGTAGATTGACTTATCCATGGTCACAAAGATAGTTAATGGTAGATCCAAGACTAGAATCCATTGACTGTCTTGATTCCCCTACCTCAGGGGCCTTCTCAATAGAGCATGTCTTAAAATTCTTGAAGAACTTTACAAAATTGAGTAATCGTTATTAAGATAGCAAGTTAATAGCATTTACTGAGTGTTTATTCTTAATACCTATTGTAGCACTGGAATATCATAGTTCCTTTTTGGCATATGTTTATGGTGCACTAATGCAGATGGAGCCTGTGTGAATAGTGAAAAAATGATGGTAAATAACATAGAAGAAATTGAAAATAGGATTCCTGTCCTTATGAATTTGACTTTCCAACTGGGAGACATTTGAAATAACACATCAGCAACAATTTCAAATGCATGTAGGGCAAGTGACTTTTCTGGACCTCATTTTCCTTACCTTTAAATTGAGAGGTATTAAGTGGAATAATGAATCCCAACCTATACATACAAATACATATATAAACAAACTTTTTGCAGATGGAAAAAAGGATTTGTCTTGTGCATACATTTATTGCTATTTCTCAGAAGTATATAAATGTTGTAATTAGCAAAAACAAAAATTTATTTCATGTTACTAAATTTATAGTATCATTTTGTCATTTATTTTCACATTTATAAAGCAACAGATACTAATTGTGAAATAGAATATATGCAATCATACATATATTTATCTATGTATGCATATATATGTAAATAAATTGTTTTTATGCATATTACAACCTTTTGTAAAACCTAGATATGATGATTATTATGAAGATGGTGGTCTTAGTAGTTGCATATTTGTTTCATATATCAGGGGAACTGTCATATTAAGGCTTATCTCTTCTTATAGCAAGGATCTTTAACCTGGAATTTGTGAATTTAAAAATAAGTTTAAAAACTACATTTTAATATGCTTGGTTTCCTTTGTAATATCATATATTTTATTTCACTCATTTAAAAATATTATTTTGAGAAAGTATCTACAAGTTTCATTAGACTGCCAGCAGAGCATATTACACAAAAACTGTTAGGTACCCTTGCCCTTTCAGATGATAGATTTTGTCACTGTTAGAAGAAGTCAGGTATGAGGAGATGGGTGAAGAGATGCTTAGAAGATAGATGATCTTTCTTATGACCCTGAAATCACATCAAATAGGCAGCCACCTCTTTTACCAATAGGTAAGGCCATTATAGTGACTCAGCAGTTTCATTTAAAGATGGCCAAATTTATTCCTGCTCAGTCTTTGGGGGAATTGGGGTTTGGGGAGGGTCCTGTTATTGAGCCAAAGAGATGAAGGCTCCATGACTTGTCTTCTCAAAGCCATTTTTTGCTGCAGGGCAGTTTTATAGCAAACATTAACAACAAAAATGGAGAACTAGGAGACTGAGATGACACTTTTTTGATGATATTTTAAATTTGGATGTTTTAGTTCCCAAGAAGTCCTTGGTTTGAGGATTTGAGCCTGCCTAAAAGGGATACTCTTATTTCCTTAGGATCCTGCTAGTGCAGTTTCCTTGAGACCTCTTTATCTGAATGAATATCTGGGTTAATATTTCTTGTTTTCCTTCTTTATCAACCTAACCAACATGATTTTAATGAATAATATTAATAAAAAAGAAGAAAAACCACTCCATCAGCAACAAAGTAAAAATAGCTTCCTAGTGTACTTCTGAGATAGAAATTTATAAGAAGGTAAAGGCCAATGGTTTGGGTGTTTGTGTGTGTGTCTGTGTGTGTGTGTGTGTGTGTGCGCGTGCGTGTGTGCATGTGTGTGTGCGCGCGTGTGTGCGCATGTGTGTGCGCGCGTGTGTGTGCATGTGTGTGTGCGCGTGTGTGCGCATGTGTGTGTGTGTGTGTGTGTGTGTGTGTGTGTGTGTGTGTGTGTAGAGGGGGGTGACATTTGAGTTGAATTTTGAATGGGGAATTTAAAGAGGCAGAGGTGAAAGGAGAGGCATTGCTTTGAAAAGGCAGAGAGATAGGAAGGAGATGGAATGCTATTTGAGATGAAGAGCAAGAAAGTCAATTTAGTTGGCTGATTCTAGATGATCTTTTGAGTTTGCTCTCAGATCCAAATCTACAGCCCTATGATTCAGGGCCAGGGAAACCCAAGTTTGTCTGAAGATGAAACTCTGTCTTAAGAATGGTTTGTGAATAGGTTGTTCCCAGAAGCGAGTCTCAAATGAGAAAATTGATATTATGCACTTCACAAATCTTATAGCAGTTTTATATAAATTCTAATTATTAATATCATCATCACTCATCATCATCATCATCATCATCATCATCTTCTGGTCATCAGGACTCCAATCTAGTAATAACTTCATTCTCTGAGCCTTCTATTACTCTCCCATGAAGCTCCAGTAATATTTATATAGCAAAACAGGGGTGTATCAAATATTCCACAACTGACCTGGAGAGAATAATGAATGCACACATACTTTTAATATACATGGGTAACCAAGTGGTGAAGTGGATAGAATATAGGACTTCAGACACTAGCTGTGTGACCCAAGGCAATCTTTGAACCCTCTTTGCCTCAGTTTCCTCATCTGTAAAATGAGATCAAAAAGGAAAGGGCAAACAACTCCAGTATCTTTGCCAAGAAAATCCCCAAAAGGGTCATGAAGAGTTGAAACAATTGCATTATCAGCACTTTCTTAAGTCGAAAAATAAAAAAAAAATTATAAATCATGCCCCTATTTGTAGGAATTTCTAATTTCTGAAGCTAAAATCCTTGCAGTAAAAATTAATTTTAGAATTGGCTCCAATACACCCCTAGGTATACCAATGGACCAATACACATACTTAACCATAATAACTAATGTCCTTTTGAAGACCAACTCAGATTACCTTTTCTGGGATGAAAATTCTTAGGAATTATGTAAAGGATAGTCAATGGCATCATGAAAAGCAAATTCCTTATTTATTTTTCTTTTGGGGCCTTCAAATATGATTCAATTTCATAAGCATTTATTGTCTATTATGTGCAAGGTACTCTAATGGGAGATGAGGATACAGAGATAAAAAATGATGTGGTCATAACCCTCAAAAGATCATATATTATGAGTGGTCTAAAAGTGTCAGTCAACAAATCAATCAAAAAGCATTTGCTTTATACTATTCTTTCAATTAGGTGTTAGAGATACAAAGAGAAAAAATGGACAGTTATTGCCTTCAAAGAACCTATATTCTTTATAGTGAGACATCACATATAAATATGTGTATATACACAGAATAAAAAATTAAAGTAATTGGGGAGAGTAGAAAGTAGCATTTGATCTAAGCATTTGATTTAAAAAAATTAGACATTACAAAGGATAAAGGAAGACAAGGTCTTAGAGACAAAGGATGAAATGTCATATGTGAGGAACAACAAAAAAATCAGTTTGACCACATTGTAGAAATTGTGAAGAGGATTATTATATAATGAGCTTGGAAGAATAGTTTGGAGCCAGACTTAGAGGGACTTTATAGGAAAGACATGTACACTGATAACTCTAAGACAGACCATAAAGTACTTAAATTCATAGAAAAGGTCAATTAGAGTGGCCTGAGAGTAAGGAATGAACCTACAAAAGCAGAAGGAATTTTTTTTTTTATTGTATGTTTGTAACATCTGTTTCTTCCTGGTTGTAGTGAGTATAAATGGACTGAGGATAGGGGCAGTAGATGAAATTGGTGACTATAGCTCAACCCATAGCTGAGAAAATGCCAAATGATCCAACTACAAGATCAAAAAGTAAATTCCATTCCATTCCATTCCATGATTAACATTTGGATTTTCTTGAGCTTCTGCAATGGTGAAGACATAAAATTCCATGACCAATCTTCAGGATGAGACTCATTTATGTAGGGTGTTGAAGGAAAAAGTTCAGTGACTCCAGACATAATTTACTAGTTTTTCCAATGAAATTCATAAGGGGTTGGTGATTTTTATTACTTATGGCTCAAGTCATTCTGCAGGATAAAACAGATGAAAACATTTCCCCTTTTGGCAAATATTAATTCTTACTTATTATATAATATATATGAAAGATGTCCTGAACATAGGACATAGTTTTTTGATTTTTTACTGAAACTGGCCCCTACTTGTCTTTCTATTTTCCTTTTCCATATGAAATTGTCCTCATAGTTCTACCATGACAGAAGATGGTAGAAAGACCATGATAATTTGCAACTCTAGTAGAGTTTTATCTGTATCAGATATACAAAGCACAGGGAATTTATGTTTGAAAATGTCCACATCCAAAGCCAATTTTTTTCCACTTTTACTTCTAATCAAGTTTTTATCTTTATCTTCCAATCCAAATGTTAGGCTCATACTTCCTATGGATTTAGTTGACTTTTAAGATTTTTGTTTCTTTAAGATGCTTGTATATAATAAATTTGAATTTCCAAACACTCCCACTTGTAAGTTTAGCTATGTACTATGCACTCAATCAATAAACATTTTTAAGTACCTACTATGAGCCAGACCTAGCACAGGAGATACAAAAGGAATCAAAAGACATTTTTGTCCTCAAATAACTTACAGTCTAATGAAAGAGAAAACATGCAAACAAATATGTACAAAGCAAGTAATATACAAAGTAAAGTAGAAATATTAACAGAAGGAAAACAATATTAAGAAGAATTGTGGAAGGCTTCCATGAAAAGATGAGATTTTAGTGAGACTTAAAAGGAAGTCCGGGAGTTCAATAGGTGGACCAGAGAAAGGAGCACATTTCAGGAATGATGAATGGTCAGAGAATATGTCCAAAGTTGAGAGTTGGATTGTATTGCTTATGGAACAGCAAGGAGGCCATTGTCACTGGATCAATGAATGGTGGGCAACAAGGTGTAAGAAGTCTGAAAAAGTAGAAGGAGTGTAGGTGATGAAGGAATTTGAGTGACAAACTGAGAATTTGTAATTCATCCTTGAAGTATTAGAGAACCATTGGAATTTTTTGAATAGGAGAGTAACATGTTTGAACCTTCAACTTTGAAAAAAGTGAGTGTAGGATGGATTGGAATGGGGTGAGACTTGGGACTTGCAGACCCAAGAGCAGCCTACCATAATAGTCCAGGTGTTAAGGTGATGAAGACTTGCAAGTAGAGTCACTTGAGAGACTTAAGGAGTGAATTTGCAAAAGCAGAAGAGATTTTGTTATTACATAAGTTTGTAATATCTGTTTTCCTCTGAATATATTGAATATAAAGGGACTGAGGAATGGGACTGATTACCTTTACTAGAGTGGTGGCAGTGTGAGAAGAGAAAAGGGGGCGTATCTAAGAGATATTGCAGAGGTGAAATCAAGAGATCTTGTCAATAACTTGGATATAGAAGGTGAGAGAGAGAGAGTGAGGAGTTTTGAATGACTCCTGGGTTGTGAGCCTGGGAAGATGTCGCTCTCTACAGGAACAAGAAAAGTTGGGAGTGGAGGACTGGGGTTGGTGAAAAGATAATGAATTCCATTTTGGATGTGTTTCATTTAAGATATCTACTGGATGGTCAGTTCAAGATGTCTGAAAGGCAGTTAGATACAGCAAGCCTGTAGGTTGGCAGAGAGTTTGAATCAGGATAAATAGATTTGGGAATCATCAAAATAAAGATGGTAATTAAATCCAAGGCAGCTGATAAGATTGCCAAGAGAAGTGATGATGATGGTGATGGTGATGATGATGATGATGATGATGATGATGATGATGATGATTTTCCTTCATTCTTAAAGACCATGGAATCAGGGAGGTAATGCCATGGACAAGCAAGTGAATTGGAATTTCCCCTTGGATTTACTGTGCTAAGTCATAAGCCTCTGTTTCTTCTCCAGAACCACTAGATCCAGAGGTCAGATATGGATCTGAACAACTAGAGATGGTCCTGGATGCAAAGCAATTACAGTTAAGATACCCAATTTTCATGTGTCTGAGATCAGATTTGAACTCAGATTCTCCTGACTCGGGTTTGTGCTCTATTAACAGTACCACCATACTGCCCAAGAGAGTAAAACAGAGGAAGAAGAGAAGTGGTCCTAAGACATAATTCTGTGGGGCACCTAAGGTCAGAGAGCTTGATCTGGAAGGAGACAGAGAAAGGAGCAGTCAGACAGGTAAGAGAACTTAGGAGAAAGTGGTATCCTGAAAACCTAGAGAGAAGATGTTAAGGTGAAGAGGTGATAAACAGAGTCAAAGGCTCCAGAGATGTCAAGGAGAATGAAGATTGAGAAAAGGCCATTGGATTTGGCAACTAAGAGATCATGACTAACTTTGGAGAGAGCATCTTTGCCCATCCATTAAAATTCATTTCCAGTAACTGACCAGTTTCATTCCTGACTCCAGTGCAAAGTATTCTTTCATCTCAGTATTACTCCAAACTTTCTTTTCTAGAACTATAGTTTTGGAAAATCAGGTCTGTTTGCTTTCAGAAAAGCTCAACTTCTCTTTAAGTCAAATATGAGACAGATAATTTAGGGCACAGTTGATCTGCATAAAAACAGAAAGAAGTGCTGAATCAGCTGCCAAGATATCACAATTTCTTTCTTAAATTCAGATTAAGTTTTACTAAGAAGCCTTTGGTCAAGGCTCTTTGGACCATTATTTGGAGTTTGTTCATTTGACAAAGAGGATCTTAAGCTCCCCCCACTTACTTCTTTAGCAACTTTCCACAGAGACAAGGATTTCTTTCCAGTCTCTGATAACTTGAATAAATTGATCCCATGCTGTCAGTGACCGTATTTGGTAGCAAATTATTTTAAACATCTATTACTATTAACATTAACTAATGGTTAATTACAACAGAATTCCTACAGAAGTGCATAAGAGAGTCATATGAATGCCAAATGAGTACATTAATGATTGGTGTTATCACAATGAATACCAAATGATTTCATAATGACTGGGGAGGTAATATATAATAAAAAAGGATTGGTCCCTCTTTTATGGACTTATCATAGATTTAAACCTCATTCTTGGCCTCCATTCAGAAACCATGAGTTACCTGAGAGCCTTTCCCTGAAGGTTTGTAAGAAATATTTAAGTTCTCAAAAAATTCAAATTTAGGTAATCATACTAGAAAAAAACTGATCTGACCACACGAAATTATTTTTCAGCTATCCCTTACTGTTGAATACAATTGAATTCCTACTATGGATTATAGGGATGTTGGTTAACTCCAGATGGTACATGTGAGGTGAATAACTGCAGTTCACGCTGGTCTATAGAAGGAAAAATGAGGGGGCTGGATCTTGCCCTGTTCACCAATTAAGCAATTTGTTAATGCTTTATGATTAGGAATAGAACATTCTCTGATACTCAGGATTTCTAAAACCTTCCCTCCCCCCAAGGAACCCTTTCCCTCACCCCCCCCCCCCCAATATAATCATCAGATTCTATTTTATTCTGCCAGTGAAAATGGCTTGATGGATTCAGGGAAATTGTCAATTTCCTTTGGAATTTTTTGGATTATCTTCTCCCAGTTTTTTACCTAGTACTCAAGTATACTTTTTCTTGAATCAATGCAAATGTGCCTAATTAGTATTTATGTTCATACTTCATGGGTAGGGTGAATATATATATATATATATATATATGTATATAAAAGGAATTAAGAGAGGGGGGAAATGAGAGGTGAGGAGAAAGAAAAATATCCTTTTCTCTTTTCTGATACTACTGCTTTTTCTACTCCTATTTCTTTTCTATATCAATTGTAGTTCACTAGTTCTAACAAGTTCTAACAAATTATTCATTTAGTTTCATAAATTTAGATCTGGAATTAAACCTGAATCAGGCTTGACTCACTTTAAAAATGAGGAAACTAACTTACCCAAAGTCAAACAGGATTTGATTGAAGGTCCTTTGATTGAAAACGTGGCTATGTCATGGCTTTGGCACAATACTATATGTTGTCTCTTGCTATATCATGATACTTCTTAGGCCTGCACAGTCTCCAATGAGGATGACTAAGTGGCTTTAGTTGTCTCTTTTAGAAACAGTCTTGGCTAAAGGTTACTTTGTCTCTTCCTTCTCAGTGTAAAAGAACTCAGAGTTATAACAGAAAATCACATCTCTGTCTGCCTTGCAAATCAGACATTCTAAATTTGGGTACATGACCAGAAACATCCTCCTTATGACAGAACATGCTTACTGACTGTTTAGGATGTTATTTGATTTGCTTATCAGAATCTCCTGGCTCACAGATCCTTCCTAAGTATTACATAACTTTCTATTTATTCTTTGAAGGGTTGCATTCTGGTGTGAGTTCTCCCAGAGATTTCTGCAACATATTAAAAATATGATTTTGGGAACTTCCATCTCCTATCAAATGAGATGATAAGTACCCAAAAAAGGTTTTGGCACAATGCTGGCCCCATAATAGGAAATATATAATGGCTTGTTCCTTTCCCTTTCCTTCCCCCTTCAAATATACCTGTATTTCCCTGAGCATTGATGTCTGTGTGCTTGGATCCTACCTACAGGAAAGGATATTTCATTTTAGTTTAGTGCTGGACAATTGATTTTTACTTTGGTGCTTTGAGCTGCAAGTGCCAAGAGATAGTTTTTTAATGTGTGTTCAAGTGTGTTCAAGAACAGAAAGAGCTCATGGAAATCGCAGACCTTTAGTCTTTGGAACATTCAATGAAATGGCAATAGCAGGAAGGGCAGAAATGGGCTCAAGTACTTTTTAAAGCCCACATTTGACAACTTTCATGAGATTGCACATCATGTTTCCAGCTGTATTTGAAATGGCATTTATCTGGAGAAGGAGATAAACTTCGAGGAAATGCTTCCCCACTGGTC
Organism: Macrotis lagotis; assembly: GCF_037893015.1. Lineage (NCBI taxonomy): Eukaryota > Metazoa > Chordata > Mammalia > Peramelemorphia > Peramelidae > Macrotis > Macrotis lagotis. The sequence goes on from NC_133666.1 coordinate 495,014,681, forward strand.
TGTTCCTTTGAAGTGGGCTAGTGGGAACATGAAACCGGCCATGGCCTTAAACAGGCATTCCATAGGGGGACAAAGCACAAGAGGGATCAACAAAAGCAGCTGGAGATGAAGGAGGTGGAGGTTGCACTGCAGAGAGGAAAGTTGGGAAGTCTCGACCCCCCCATTTACCCCCCCCCACTAATAACAATGGGACAAGAGTTTGCAGCAAGTGAATTCAGTGAAGACAAGGTCAACTTCCATTCCTGAGTGCCTTTCCTTGTCTTGTATGGGGATGTTCCTTCAATGTTTTTTAGTTTATTCAGTCTTTTTTAACCCTCCAAACTTAACAGTTTCATGCTTGGCTCATGTTGGAGAAGGGCACCCATCCCTATGAGACCAAGTACCTCCTGAAGCAGGGATAGGGGAACAACTGTGATTCCATGCTCCAACTTTCCCTCCCAAATAAAGTTTCTTATATCTTAGTTAAAATCTTCTTTGGGATATAACATTAAGGAAACTTGGTATGTGAATGATTAGTTTGGGAATTTGTTCTGTTAAAAATGTGTTGTTCTGTTTTAACAAATACAGGAAATCTGGTGTCTGTGAGTTGAAAGCATGTGAAGACCTGAATTAGTCCTAGGAGACGTGGGGGTTAAGGGCTAAGTAGGCCAAAAGGCCATTTTACAGGAGCAGGGTAGAAACAGTAAATATTTTTATTTGTGAATGAAAAATCAAGTTTTTTTTTTTTACATAGTTTCATTTTAAGCAATAACAGCTTAAGAAGTGACATTGAAGGGAGATTTTGAGAGGTAAACCCTGGGGAGTTTGTTCCAAATAGCCAGTGGGCAAGAACATCAGGATCTTGGAAGATGACAAACTTCCCTGAGCATCGGAAAACAATAGAGAACCCTCAAGAAAACCCAAAATGAAGAGGGAAGGAATTTATTTATTATTTTTTAGGAGTACAGCTTCTGTTTATATATGAAGTATGTGTGTTTGTATGTATAATTTTGGTCATCAACAGCATGGGTTGAATAGGATATATAGAGAGATTTTTATTTCTTTGCAATGTCTAGATGGAGGCACTTTTATAGATGTGGGAAGGGATCTATGGCAATGTTTTCAAAGGATCCCTGTCTCCCTGCCATAAACAAAGTATAGATAATATGGGTTTTTAGAAAAAATAGAGGGGAAAGAAAAAAAACCATGTATTTGTATATATGTATATATATATTTATGTATATATACATATTTACATATATACCTATATATATATATATATATACTTATGTATACATGTTTATATTTCATACTATATTCAAGAGAAGAATATGACCATGCACATCTCCTTTCAGCTATAGGTCCCATAATTCAGGCCTAAGATTTTATCCTTAATCCTAATAAAGTTAGCCATAAAGGGAATAAAGGGGAAAAATCAAAAGTATAGCCTCTTACTATGAAGTACCCTATGGCTGTTGTAGCTATTGAACTGTTTGGTGGCCCTAGCTGTAAGTGAATAAAGAATCTCTTTTATAGAATGAAGGTCTATAGACTCTGTTTTTAATGGCTGTGCTATTTTTGAAAAACATTCCTGCAGCATTCCCTGGAGTGAAACTTGGGACAATATTAAATTCAATGAATCACAGTGGCTTCCAGAAGGGCAGGGAAGGAGAGCCAGTAGCACTTCACTCTGATAGGGACAGAGCCAGGGAGGCAAGTGAGTTCTGCTTCCTCCATCGAGAATATATATATATATATATATATATATATATATATATATATATATATATATATGTATATATACACATTATATATACGTATATATATGTGTATATATGTATATATAGATATAGATATAGATATAGATATAGATATAGATATAATGTTGGGCCTACTGCTCTTCAGGGTTGAAGCCTCTTGTTAGCAATGAAACTGCTAATGTACAATTTCTCCTCCCTTTCAAGCTTCCTGATCCTCAATATTTTATAATTCTCCTTCCCACTCTCAAGTATAGGATGGGACATGCTGAGCCTCTTTTTTCCTTCCTAAACACTGTAGAATTCCTTAACTATCTTCCCTTCAAACACTATTTGTTAACATATATTATGTGGAAGAGTAGGGGCTGTATTACTCTCATCCAATTCCTTGATTAAAAGAAATCTCCAGTTCCAGTCCAGAATAAAGGGAATGACTTCATAATAATGTAAATAAATGAGTTTTGCTTATTCTGAGTAAGCTTTGCATTCTTTTAAGAATTGCATTACATTTAACTTTTCCCCACAATCCTGTGGTAAGGGTGAGTTAATGAAACCTTGCCTAAATAATCCTCTCCTGGAAAGAACATTGCCTCTTCCAGAGAACCCCTTTATGGAACTTGAAAAGAGGAAACAAAGAACATGGGGGACAAACATGGACCCTTCTTTTCCCTGCCTGTTTGGATAGCAGGGGCACATTCTCTCAGATTGGGAGTGCCACCATCATTTGTGGCACCTTGAGATGATAAAGTCTTTTCAGATTCTATCTCTTATTATAAACTGGATTCTGTCTTCTTGCACATCATTTTCTAACGTGGAACTATAGGTATAACTGGCATACCACTGCTCCAGGAAGCCCCTTAATTCCCTACATGGTATAGAAGATAGGTCCTAATTTTAGTTCTCCACTTACTAGATAGGTGATCTTAGGCAAGGCAATTGATCTCTGAGTTTCAATTTCCTTATCTATAAAATGGGTACAATAGTCTAGATTGTTCTGAGGCTTAAACAAGATAAAAAGCACTACATGAATCTTAGACTATAGTGAGGAAGAATTCTGTTCTGGCTCTTTATAGGGAAGATTTTGATTTCATCCTATCCAATCTACATGAGCAGACTGCTCTGATGTGCTCTTATAATGATGTCTGCTGCCCTTCCCATCATATCTTGCCTCCATTTGGACATATCTTGCGGATTTAGCCCTCATGCACCCAGAATGGGAAGACTTTCCTTAACATCCTAACTTCACCTAACTGCAAAAGAAAACTCAACTCTGTGCCTGCAGGAGAGTCAGAAAAGATAACTACTTCCAAAATTTTTGAGCAATATTATTTTTAGGTGATTTTCCCCACCATCCAAATCAGTTGAAGAGAGAGAGAGAAAGGTAGAGGGGGATAGGTAGCAGGATGATCACATTGCATTTGGTAAAAGCATAATGAATCCCATCTCCCTTTCCATAATGAGTTGGGAGAAAAATGGGCAAAACAAAGTGGACCTTGGATGAAAATACAGACAGATTTAGGACCCCACAGGGGTGACAAGGAGGGATGGGGCCAGGGATAGCCTATACTTTTCATTACAACTCATAATTTTATATAGAGAATATTATTAAAAACATTCCTTCTTAAAAGAACATTTCTATTAATATTCTGGTACAAAGGAATAATAAGCTTGTTACCTCCAGCAGCGTCTTCCTCATCCATCTCGGCTTGTTGAAATTCTATTTATCCTTCAAAGCTCATTTTGAATGCTGTTTCTTCCATGAAGCTACCCCTGATTCCCTCAGCTGGAAGCAGAACTTCTCCCTTCTTCCAACTCTTTAATCACTTAGCATACCTCTAGAAGGACTTAATACATTCAGTCTTGTATTCTAATCACCTGAGGCTGTGTCTTCTCTCTTCCACTGGACTCTACTCCTTGCTGGCACAGTGAGAATTTCATTTATCTTTGCAACTGCAGCAGAAACACCTACAATAGACCTGTTATAGAGAAAGTACTCCGTGAATGTTGTTGAATGGATAACTTAACAGTTTGGTTGACAGGAGAGTTAAACAAATGAAGAGTAAGTCCAGAGAAGAGGCTGTCAGTCAGAAAAGGGGAAGCAAAGAAGGATTCTAAGTTGAAGAATAGTTAATGATAATAATATAGCATTAATAGACAATGTTAAGGCTGGCAAAGTGCTTAACATTTTATCTTATTTGATAGTAGGAAGGAAAACAATTTTAGAAACTTTTATTTTTTTTCCTTAGACTTTATTGATGACTTATTCCTTACCATGTTTTATTCCTAGAAGATATTTTATTTACTATAGCTATACAGATTCAAAATTGGGATTTGTGTCAGTCATATATTTTTTTTTATCATCTTCCCTGCCTGCTTCTGTACCATTGAGACTCTTGAACCTTGAGATTTGGCAAGGTGATATATTCTTCCTGGAGCCTGAACCTTCTCAGATCTGGAACTATCCCATCTAGATTCTGTCTTGTCCTGTTTGAGGACTTATCTAGTCAACCCTAGTCTTGCTTTCCTTCTTCCCCAACACTTTTTTTGCCATCAATCCTACCATACTGTCTGGACAAATACACTTTTCCATCTGCATATTCTTTCTCGGCTTTCATCTCAGATTACAACCTCTGAGTAAATAAAACTATTCTGCTGTTGATTCTGGAAAGGGTCTATGTCAATTAACTCCCCTAAAGGTCCACTTACAATCTCTGTGGCTTCTCAAACCAAACATTCCTTCCTGGTCACCATTCTTTCATATGTATCATTTCCCTGTATTAGAATGTTACTTCCTTGAAGGCATGGAATGGAATTTCTCGTTTTTCTCTATCTAGTCCTAGGACTTAACAAAGTATTTAGCCCATAATATGTGTTTTATAAAGACTTTTTCCAGGCAGGGATAAGGGAATCTTAAATGTATAAAGATCCTTCCCAATCTAACCCTAAATGCTTTTAGTCATTAGTTAATTAACTCTCATTGAGATCCTGTGAAGTGACTGGGAAATTAGTCTTTTTAGCTAAAGTTTATTAAAAAGAAAATAGAGGAAGGACCAAAGAAAGTTGTGACTAGCCTGAATTCATTCTGTAAATTTGTTGACTGAGACTGCAGTAGAACCCAAACATCTAAATTCATGCTACATCTCTGGAACAAACCAGGGCTTCCTTGTCCCCTTCACCACCATTAAGAATGACAGATTCCCTTCAGAGAATGAATATCCCACAAACCTATTTGTTAAGTGCCCAGTTGTCCAAACATGTCTCCAGCTCTGAGTCACTGAAGGATCACACATTTGCTGGATGAGTCATCCTTTATAAACTCCCCTTCATGGAAAATGTCATCCTCCATCCTGATGACACATCAGGTATTGATTGAGTTGATTCATCAGTGAAGAGAATGATTAATTCACTTAATCTCAATGTGAGCAAAAGTATTACTGGTCTCATGGAACTCTTTCCTTGAGGCAAATGTCCCAATGCTGGGGGTGTGTGTGTGTGTGTGTGTGTGTGTGTGTGTGTGTGTGTGTGTGTGTGTGTGTGTGTGTGTGTGTGTGTGTGTGTTAGAGAGTGTGTGGGGGAATAGCACACTTAATAATGATCAGCTGCTGTAGTGTCCTTTCTATTTACTTGAGTCAGCTGGTCATTGACAGAAACTGTAGACCTACTGCAAAGCAACTGTTGTGATTACTTCAGAATCCTCAAAGTCCTTTAAAATCTAGATGGTGGCTTTGGTATTTATGTCAGTTCTTCAAGTATTTGTGAAATCACAGAATCTCAGCATTTGAAAGGACAGAAAAGTTCACCTACTTCAACCTATATCTACTCAGCAATTCTTTAACATCCCCAACAAATGATTTTGTTGGTATGGTTATTCCCTACACCAATCACATTTCTCTCCAAATTAGGATTTGGTCTTTGAGAACCTCTATGGAAAAATTACCAATCACTTGGTGATGAGCTCCTCCAAACTTAACCAGGCTGAGCATCATAGATTTAGAGTTGGATTGTGGTTTAAGGTCATCTAGCCTACCCCTTCATTTTATAGATGAAGAAACTGAGGCCCAGAGATGTTAAGTGGCTTACTTAGGATTCCATGATGCTAATAAGGTTTGTCCTTCATTCTCAAAGAAGACCATGATATCATGACATAATCTCCTTGATGTCATGATCTTCTTTGACATAAGGGAGGTTATGTCATGACAAGCAAGTGAAATGGATTTGAATGAGGGGGGCTGTATTAATTTATTTGCCTCACTTTTTCCTCCAGGGCTATTTGGGTCCAGTGTCCAGGTCTGGATTAGCAATGGCCATCCTATGTAGAAGATCCCATAGGTAGTGAATGGCATAAGCAGGATTCAAATCCAGATACTCTGAATCCATATCTAGTGATCCTGTTACTGACCTACTTGGAAAAGAATCATGCATTGTATCACTGAATCTACACTTGAAAGTTTTATAATTTGTAGGACCTGCTGGACATTATTCTCTGCTGAGGTAGCCTTTGGGAACTTAGGATCATGGGGTATAATGAGGTATTAGAGTAAGAACAACAGAGGAAACTTTAATTAGATCCTTCAAATGCAATTCCTATCTGGGTAGTTGGTGACCTCATGGTCTCAAGCACTGAGAATCCAGTCTCTTCCAACAATAAATACAGGCTTCACTTACTTTTGTTTAGTGCCTTTGCTTCCTCTTTGTACAGGATCAGGATGAGGAAGTGATAAATGAGATGACTAAAGACTAACAAAGATTCAATAAAATAAGGGAAAAGGTTGTTTTCAATAAATGTGCCATGTCCCTTGAATAACCAGCACTCTTGGTGGGTACAGGAGATTCTTCCCACTGGGCCTACTCAAGATTCAGGACAGGGGATGGGCAGGCAGATGACACCTGCATTCTGGGGAATGAGAGACAGAGACAAATGGTTCTATCAGTGGCAAAAACTTTGTGCATGTGTTTTAATTAAATTTTCCATTATAATATTTTTCTCAAAGAAGCATAAACACCAGAATACAGAATTGATATTTAAATGTGTCTTTCTTCCAGTTTGTACTAGTGATCTGTTTAATCTGTATGAATAGTTCCTGTTGTTCCTTTAACAATACATAGCATTTACACAGCATGAAAAATTTGCAGGGACATATGCATCTATATATGTCTATTTGTGAATAATGTATGAATAATTGCATGTATATATATATATGGATATGCATGTATATATATATATATATATATATATATATATATATATATATGAATATATCTATGTGTGCCTGGACTTTAACTATAAGAATATACCAAGAGACATACATGTCCAATATAAGTACATGAACACATGCACACATATGTAAACACATACATATGTATGCATGCACAGAGATGTACATGTGTATATCATCATGGAATCTTTGCCAGGTGGTTGCCACAGTTGTTATTATCCCCATTTTACAGATGGGCAAACCAAGGCACAGACTGGAATGTAATCTGACAGATTCCATGTATGTTATTATATTAATCACCTACCCTCCACTTTCCCCTTTTTCAGCTGAAATGAAAGTGTGAAGGTCTCAGTTTTTTCTGATGACAAATGGCAGAGTCTGCCAATGTGAGTGCCAATTGGGCTTCAAAGTCTAGGCACTCTAGGGCAAGTCAAGGACTTTGGTAACTCACCTTAACTTTAGAACTCCTTTCTTTTGTCAGAAGGTGTCACAACCTTCATTGCTGCTCTTGTTGGTGTTAATTATTTCCTTTTCATTTCCAGCTGGCACAGTGCTTTAGCACCTTAAGTTGCTCAATTTGATCCCTGTGCTCAGGAACAAGGTAATTAAGGAAGCCACAATTTAAGCAAACGGATTTGCCCGTGACTTGTTGCAAGCCTTCAGACAGTGTTCCATCCTAAATCATTTGATAATGTAAGAAGCTCAGTGCAGTTCCCTACTTGACTGAGGGTTAGTTCATCAGGTCACAAATCAGTAATTGATTCTCAGTGTGTCTCGGCTGGTTTTATTACGGTAATGAGGACCATCTTTTTTTTCATCTCTCCTAATATGTTACCCAAACCATCAACTTCTCGGTTTGGTGTCAGGATGACTTTGACAGGTTGTTAGCAGGTATATGATGTACAGAACATCACAGAGATGTCTCAAACTGTGTTGCTGTGTACCTTAGAGAGCCTTAGGTGGTCTCAAAAAATGAGTGAAAGCACTTGCAAGCAAAAAGTTACAGCCGCAATTGGAAAGACGCCTATGGTTTTGATGTCCTAATGAAGAAGTTGTTTGGATCAGCTTGGGCCCTTGATCACTCACAGGGCAGATTTCCCAGAGCTCGGTGGCACCTACCTGCAACTTCCATAGTCTTACAGAGGAGAGAATAAAGATGAGGAACCAAGGTGATTTTGTCATGGAAGTTTTCTGCTTTTTTTCCCTTCCTTATATAAAATAGTATTTTCAGGAGAGAAGAGAATCACAGAATTTCAGAGCTAGAAGTGACTGGAAAGGGATCCTGTTCTAGTGAAAAGAATGCTAGATTTGGAATCAATTCAAGTAACAGTTATGACACCACATCCCATGTGACCTAGAGAAAGTCTTTTAACCAATCTGGCTCTCAGTTTTCTCACCTGAAAAATGAGAGTGTTGGACTAAAATAACTTGTAAGGTTTCTTCCAGTATGGAGATTTTCTATGATCTTTTGTTGCATTTGTAGCTTAACAGTTAAGAAGCACTTTACATACTTTATCTCATGTGAAATTCAAAACAATCCTATGAATTAGATATGAACTTTTAAAAACCTCTTTTTTACATATGGGGTAATTTAGACAGAGGGGTTAAATAAATTCTATAGGTGCCTCTAATATGATTAACTAGTCCAAGAGTTCTTTTAGGGTCAACAAATTACCAAAGGATGTGTGAACTTGGATGAGAATTATGCAAACAATATTATTGTATTTCTTTGTAATCCTGTGTATTTTATCTTAAACAATTTATATACTCTCTTGACAAGGTGCCCATATTGTTCATACTTCATTTTTGAAGAGGATCAATGACATCATGGAGCGATGACTTGATTTGTATGTGAATTGGATTTAAGTGAGACAGAGTTGCACAAAGTTTTTCAGATTCACCCTCTCTTCCAGAGTCATTAAAAGTAAAGAAATATACTCAAGACAACTAGGAATAGACCAGGATTCAGTGGATGACTCTGGTATCTTCAATGCCTGACCTTCAATGTCTTAGCAGTCCACTTCAGTGTCTTAGCTGATGGAACAAATTATTCTCATCTACCATTGGTTCAGGCCAAAGTTGAAGGGGAGGGGGGGGGGGAGTCTTCACATGCTAGGAGCGGACATCCGCAGAACTCACCAATGGGTTTAAGGCCCATTGGTTACCCTCAACCTAGTTGAGCCCATCTGCTAAGACTGTGGTCACTTTACATGCTATAGCTTCTGGAATCATGGGTGAAAGTGGGTGAGAGGTGAATATCAAAGTTGAATAAGTAGCCCTCACACCAGAGATGCCAGGCCTTTCCTGAACACCCTGTACAAAGTGCCCATAAACTTCACTGGAGTACCAAAGGAAGCAATGATAGAAAGAAGGTTAAGTAAGAATCCATGTTTTATTATAATCCCTTTTTTTTACCCAGAACAAGGATTGGTGTCTTGATTTTTATGTTGTACAATACTCCACTGACCATAATTCATTTGGAAATCTCTCTCTGTAAGGAATCTTTTGTGCTTGTTTTCTTTGTTTTTAATTTTGAAAGGAGAGAACAAATAATAATAAAGAAATGCATAATTGATGAATTGAATAGATAAATTCACTATTTCCTATTAAAGCACCAAAGATAAGGAGAGAAGCAAATGACTTTGCCTAATTCAACAAGACCTAGTCAATTTGTATCCTTGAAATTGTGTGCATTTTTATCCTACACATATTATTTTTACCTTTTCTTCAGATTTTTTGAATATTTGGGAATAAGGATCATGTTCCCAGGATATAGTTCTGTTCAGGAGTGTGAAGAAGTTTGAGTTTGAGTTCAGACAACTAGGTATATTATAGTCTCTCTGTGCAGGAGGACAGCCAAAATCACCAAAGGTCACAGAAACCAGTAATATACAATATACTAGATTCTACAACCCTTATTCATGGAAAACACCTCTGGAGGCAACAGGATTTTTTCCTGTGAAAAGAACTGTGAACCAAGATCTAGTATTTATGGACTGTGAAATAAAGTATTTTTATAAACTTTTTTCAGAAGGAATCATATTTCACACAGAACCAAAATAACAAACCAGTAGGGTGATTTCTTTTGAAATCAGAGGTAGCATGATCCAATGGGTGTAGTAAGAGGGCAAGAAATCTAGGGTAGAGTGTTGGAATTCTGATTGTCCTCTTTTCTCTATAATGGCAATGGTGTGGAAATGACATTGGTGGAGAGTGGGGTGAAGGTAGAAATCAAAATTACTTATCCAAGCCACAAGATGATAATCTTCAGAGGTTTGTTTGTCAAAAAATATGTCCAATTTCTACTTGTGCATTTTTAGATTTTATTTTTCTTTCACTCTAAGCTTGAGATAGGAAGAAAAAAAGAATACTACAAACTTAATACAGCAGGCTGTTGCCTCACAGAACTATTGGGTGTCATCATTAGATGATGGTTATTAACTCCAGTGTGTCAGAGGAACATTGAGACTTTGTGATTTATCCTATATTTGCAACCAGAGATTATGAAAAGCTTTTATCAACACCAAAAATAATATTTAGCAAGCCTCATCGATCCTTCTTTAAATAAAGTACCTATTTTAGGTGACGTCGGCAATTTTATTCATAGGATTAATTTCATCCCACAAAGTGCTGTGCAATGTCTGACAAAAGATCTTTTTATAAATTCAACACTGCAAAATAAGTCATAATCCCATCTGCTCCTTTCATTTTTCTAGTATATAGAAGAAATTCAGCAAATACAAGGTCTCCTGCAGACTGAGACAGGTGGAGCAGATATTAATAAATCACCAGTAAATATATAGATGAAGATGACAGTGGCCATAAGTAATCAAATCATCATGCTTGTTCTTAGTCTTCAAATGAATCTAACATTTGCTTTACTTTCAACTGAAAGTTTCCATATTGATGACAACAGATGCATTTCAAGGCTCCATCGGTTTAATGTGATTCTGAGCAACAGAATCATAGGATCCTAGGACCTTACGTTAAATCTGTCTATTGAGTCCAATTTTCATCTTTTGCAAATGAGGATTGTAAACCCAGGAGAGTTGAAGTAACTCATTTGAGGTCACATGCGTAAGATGCTGATAAGGAGTTAGTACAGGGCAGTGCAAATAGCAGTTAGGACCTGGATTTTTATATGAACTCTGTCACTAGCAAACTGGAAGACTCTGGGGAACCATCCTCTTTTAACTTTGAATTCATCCTTTAACAAATAGCCCAGTTAGACTGGAATCTAGTTCTCAAAGTGTGATCTGGGGACTTCTGGGATTTCTCAGACCTTTTAAAGGGGTTTGAGAGCTCGAAAATATTTTTATAATAATGCTAAGATGCTTTACATCTAATATAGCAAATGTTGATAGATATAACTCACATAAAGAAAAGCTTTTTGAGAGTCCTCAATAATTTTTAGGAGTGTAAAGGGGTTCTGAGATCAAATGAATTTAGAGCAGCTGGATTAGATGATCTCTATGAGTCTTTTCAGTTCTGAAATTTTTAGAATTATATTTTAAATCAGCATAGGCAGGTAGGTAAGGCAGACAAAGTTCCTTAAGAACTATTACAAATAATATGAGCACAGACTAGAATATTTTCACCTTAATATAACCAAATAATTTCAGAGGGGTCATGATAAGTCAGGATGCATTTTCTAGAAGTTCCTATTAACATTGGGATTACAGAACTGGTCTTGAAACCAGCAACATCTGGGTTCAAGTAAGGCCTTTGACATATATTGGTTTCATGGCTAATTATGTAAATTCTCAGTGCCCTAGGCAACTCAGACTATAAATGCAGAGAAAGTACCAACCTGTATTGCTATAGGGAGTTGCCTCACCTGAGAATTCCCTATATCAATAAAATCTCAGATCTAGTCTAGTCCCTTTTGCTAGCCTCCAGAGATGTATCTGTTGCATCAGTTGAGTAAAGTCAATTTTTCCTGTTAGGTATTTCAGTCAATTGCTAAAATGCACAAACTTTTCTTAAGACCAATCAAACACATGATGCCCTAACCTTCCCTCACCTTAAATATAACAAACTATACTATACAACTTGAATTAAACAAGATATCAGTTTGTCAGCTTTTAATTGGACTTTGGCAGAAAGAAAATCCTAATTTAACATATGTGGAAGTATTTTGCTGCTTGCTGTTTTTTTTTTAATTTTTAAAAATTTTCCAGAAACTTTTACCTACTCTGAGGAAAGAGCACTGGTCTTTCAGATGCTATAGGCAATTTGACTCAAAACATTTGTACTGTTACTACTATCTTAGAAGCAGAAGGAATTTGAGAGAATCCCTGAGTATATAGAAACACATATTTGTACTCACTGTGTAGTCATAACACAACAAAATAGCTCGCCCCATTAATCTATAAGGTACTAGATGTACAATTAATATACTTATTGCCTTGGGATATCAAAGATGCTGTCATAAATGCAGAACCATTGAGATCCTATATGAAGATTTAAAAGACTCTCCAGATTCTTGAGATAATTTCTCTTATATAGTTGTGATTTCCTAAAATGTCATCCATTCTCTGATTGGAGGGTTGCTATTCTCTTGCTTTCATTTTTACAAATATATATATATATATGTATATATATATTATATATATATATATTTCCCTTCCTCTTGCTCTGTCCCATGCATTATGCCTCATTACTTACCTCCTTTTTTTTTTTTAGGTTTTAGGCAATCGGGGTTAAGTGGCTTGCTCAAGGCCACAATCTAGGTAATTATTAAGTGTCTGAGACTGGATTTAAACCCAGGTACTCCTGACTCCAGGGTCGGTGCTTTATCCACTACGCCATCTAGCCGCCCCTTCCTCCTCCAAAGAGCAGTAGCTCTTTGTCTAGACCAGACTCCTCTATGTTCTGTCTATTTTAGTGAAATAGGAAACTCCACTTAGGAAATATCTCCCAAATGAGATGATCATCTATTCAGCAATTTATAATCTTAGGGAATTGCTTGGTTCACCAAGAAATAACATGACTTGCTCAGGATCATTTAGCCAGTAGTGGGACTTGAACCTGGATATTCTGAATTTCAAGGCCTCTCCTCCATTCTTTCTCCACTCATATATGCATGCAAACACACAGATACACACATGTAAATCTGTACCAGTGTGTATATATATATACAAACATACTATTTGTCTGTATCTATGTATACATATATGCATACACATGATTACATATACACAGATATAGTCATACTTGCACATATCTATGAGAGCATTCAATGTCCAGCCTGGTTCCCTACTTCTTTATAAAGTCTTCTTTTGATATTCCCACCACACTGTCTTTACTTTTAACTGACATCCTGTTATGCATAGAAGCAGTGGTGGGATTCAGTCAGATTGCATCTGTTGGACAGAGCCAATACCTAATTTTATTTTGAGTTTAGGGAACCAGTTGTTAATTTATTTGAATCCCACCACTGCATAGAGGCTCTCCCATATAACCTGTACTTTGGATTACGTGAGAAGTACTACTGAAACATACACATAGATGACGGTAAAATACAGAATATAAAATACTGCTGTTTTTATTGTTTATTGAGTAAAAAACCAAATTTGATTTGGTAGAGTAGCAAACAATCTGGAAAACCTTCATACAACTGAGAGATTTTCAAGGAGAGCTTGAAGAGCAGGCAGCTCCTTGATGGAAGCAAAAAGGTGTAGGAAAAACACTGAATTTTGAGTCAGGTAAAACAAAAAAAAATTTTGTTTCTTATGACCTAGGAGGTAATATATAGTGAGTCACTTAGTTTCTATATATGGTATTCTTGCCCTTCATGGTAGTCACATAGAGACATGACCCAATAATTCCAATAAAGCTCAATAGCTCACTCAAAGACTATTTAGAATCCTTTCTTTGGAAATGCAATGTCAATCTTATTCTTTTGAAAATCCTCAGTATCAGCAAGTCTCGGTGTAGGGGGGGTTAGATTGAAATTTTGGATACACACACACACACACACACACACACACACACAAGATCGATATTATTTTGAATAAAAAGTTTGAGTTGGAGAAATAATGTCACATTTGCATAGTGTTTTATAATTATAAAATGTTTTATATCTATTTTCTCATTTGTTTCTCCTATTGCCAAATCCATAATATAGGAAAAACTAGTCACAAGGCACAGGTCACATAAATGGCAGAACTGGACCTAGAAGCCAAGTTTTCAAATTCATGGTGCTTTTGTACCTTATAATTTATGGGACAAGGTACTTTGTTGTGTTATGTCTGCACAGTGGTATGAATGTGGCTACTTTCCTCATACAGTTCATAAACCATCTCTGAAGAATATTACAAATGAGGTTATTCAAGAAAATATGGAGTAACAGTATCATTGTTGTCATACTTCCAAGGTGATTGCTTTGAAGAAGAAAGTACTCATCTGCCCTGTCCCATAAATCTTTTTCCTATTGTATCCACCCCCCCAAACATTTGTCTCTGTCAGCTTCCATTTTTCCTTTATTGTCTTCTTTAAATACAAGTTCCTTGAAGGTAGGGACTGTCTTTCTTTTTACTTAAATTTTTATTTCCAGCACTCACACAATGCTTGTTGACTAATTGACTCCACTCCTTTATAGGTAAAATGGGGGACCAGCTGTAAATCTATGATCCTAGATTTTTCTAGCCCAATAGCCATAAATTGTGTGCTGTAAATTAAGTGAAAAAAGTCAGTCATTCTTTTACAATCATGCCTCATATGTTGCCCTGGGTTGTTCTCCAGATTTGTCTTGTGTGCTATGTTATCTCCTTAAAAAGACTCTTGGGAGATAGAAATTATATACTTCTTTCCATAAAAACAGTTTACAGCTGGGTGCATAGTAGATGCTCAAGAAATGTGTTTTGATTTCCACCCTTTTGATTACTTTACTCTATTTCTTAAATAACTTCGTCAAATTCCCAAGACTTCGGTCATTTAATTAGGTTTTGTTTCTTCTTCTCAAATCTTCAGGCTTCTCTCGGAAACTAGACACCCTGAGAAGGTGATTTAGAATTTAAATTCTCCTGGGTTTGCACTGGGTTTGCAGCTGCAGTTGAATAAACCCCTTGTAAGCACCTGAAGCATGTTTGGTGTGGCAGAATGCACCATTATGTCTTCTGCTCAGCACAGCCCTGTCAGCCACCATCCCTAAAAAGGCAGTGCCAGCTTCAGGAGGAACCGTTTCCATTAAATCTTCAGATCTTAAAGGGCAGTGGGAAACTTCACATTCTCCCAGCAGGAGAGTAGAAACTTAGTGTAGGTGTAAATCTCTGGCAGATGATTGTTGGAACCCACAAGATGTACCTTGTAAATAATTCACTTAGGCACAGGAAATCTGCATATGAGGATGAAATGTCATTTATAACTCATAGGATATTGGCTTGGCTTGGAACAACTTTCCAGTCCCTTCTACTCATTAAGTACCACTAAGGAAGAGGGAATATAGATGATGTAAACTCCCCACAGTGGGCCTGTGACTGGTGTAGAATAGTTAGCAATAATCAAACTGAAAAGAAAATACTCTGGGTTATGCCTGCATAATCACTCAGCTCTACATCAACTAAACTGCTCTATACTGTTATCTTTGTTATAACTTATTCCTCTAGCAGTGGGAAGGCCTGGGCCCTTACAAGGCAGGTGGTGGGGAGTAAAGAGAAGAAGCTGTAGAAAAGGTGAGGGAGTTTGGGGTAGAATCCCTGAGCAGACCAGTAGAAATGTTTGCTGTTCTGCATTTTTGTGAATTGATGCATGCATACTGGCTGCAAAGAGAATGCATAATACACCAATTAAGACCTTATCTTCCTGAAATTCCAGGGTATCATAGAGGCAACTCATAGAGAAACAAGATGTTCTTTGTAATGAGCTCACTCTTTCTCTTTATTAAATATTGATTGACTAGGGACTGAAGTCAATTTCCAGATGGAATTTAGGTCTGAATCTCAGAATGCTTGGTGGTAACACTTTCATTTGTTGGTTTTTGTTTCCTTTTAAAAATAATTTTCAGCTTATACTTTTGGTTTGTGAATTTCAAGTAAATCTACAGTCGCTGAACCCTTTTGCTGGCTGCCTTAAAGCTAAGATTGTTTAGAAGGAGTTGGATGAGATTTTGGTACTTCCGAATACTCATTGGCACTAGTTGACTAGGATGGAAAAGACAAAAGCAAACAAGGTTTGGATGGCTGCATAATTAGCCATTCAACTGGAGGAGAATTTCTAACCAAAGAAGAGTTGGAGATGATGAAAAGAAAGAAAATCGATCATTTTGAATACATGAAGTTAAAAGCTCTTCAGGAAATAAAATCAATGTGCCCGAGATAAGAAAAGAAATGATCAATTAGTAAATATATCTTTATTTCAAATATTTCTATCATATCCAAGTTACATAGGTAACTGATTATAGAAAATTGACACAAATATATGACCAAGAACCTAGAGATAAGAGGTCAAAACCTGTAAGCAAACCATTTTCAAAAGAAGAATTAAAAAGCACCAGCCAATCACACCCAACAAAAGGGCAAAGATAACAAAAGATGGAAATAGCTAGATAGTGAGGTCTGTGAGAATACAGGAATGCAAGTAAACTGTTAACATTAGGTAAATGTTAACATTAGTCATAAAAAACAATTTGAATGATCAAAAAAGTTATTAAACTGTTCATACATTTTGCTTTGATGATTGCACTACTGGGTATATTCCAAAAAAATTGAAGACAGAAAGGATATATATATATATATATATATATATATATATATATATATATATATATGTATATATATAAAATATGCATATATACATACATATATAATATGCATATATATACATATATATACAGATACACACATAAGTATATATGGATTTGTATAAACATATCACACAATGTTTCCAACCATTCAAAACTGATTGGAAACACTTGTTTATTATACTTTTATCTTGTAAAAAGTATCACTATGAAGATTTATATATAAGGCCTATATATGTTTATATATATATGTATATATATATTCATAGTGATACATTTTATAGTAGGATACAATAAGATAAAAATAGAAAAAAGAAGTTGTTTAGAACATTTTGGGAGCAGCCGAAGGTATTGTTTCATATGAATTTTATGAATTATGTTCTGCAAGATATGAAAAATATGAGGAATTCGGTGAAACATGAGAAGTTATTAATTAATCAACAAGTCTTTTTAAATTACCTACTTTTCCAGAGACATAAGTACAAGGAATGAAGAAATCAGCTACTTATAAGGAATTTATATTATAATGGGAGATGCATATGAATATAAAATGAAGTAAGTAAAAGCCGAAGTATAGCATATATGAAAAAATTATGTAAATGGGGAAAACAAAACTGAACCAACTTAAAAAAAGCCAAACTTGGAATAATTAGAATGTCCATTCTTGATTCTGGAGAATGTAGAAGGAAACATATTTTTCTCTTTTCCCTTTAGAGATAAGGGATCGGAGCAGTTAGATGGTGTAGTGTATAGAGCACTGACCCTGGATTCAGGAGTTCAAATCTAGCCTTAGACACTTTTTTAAAAGATTTTTCAAGGCAGTGGGGTTAAGTGGCTTGCCCAAGGCCACATGGCTAGGTAATTATTAAATATCTGAGGCTTGATTTGAACTCAGGTACTTCTGACTCCAAGGCCAATGCTCTATCCACTGCTCCACCTAGCCACACCCCCCCAGACACTTTTAATTATTTAGCTATGTGACCTTGGGCAAGTCACTTAACACCATTATCTTGCAAAAACAAAAAAAAAAGAGATGGGGATTAGCAGGGAGTTTGTGGACACTATATAATGCTGACAATTATATGATGCTGACTATATGATGGTATGAAGTTGATTTTATTCATTCATTTAGAAAAAAAGTAAGGATCATTGTGTATGTTTATGGGTGTATATGTATGGGAATATATAGGAAAATTATTTACATATAACAAAAAAGAAGCAATAAAACATTTCTTTAAAAGTCAATAAATTCCCCCTAAGTCTAATTTTTTATTTGATAATCCAACCACTTATTGCATTTTTTAAAGATGGCATTCAATATGAAGTGGTATTTGTTTGGTTCCCCATGTAAGGGTGGCAGCAAATAATAGCTAGCATTTATATGGCAACTTAAGGTTTTTGGAGGGAATCGTGACTTTCAGCTGGCTATAGGTAGGAGGCCCATATTCAGGGAAGGCTCCATGAAGTAGGCACCTCAAAATTTAGGCTCTAATGGAAAAAGAAGGATTTTAACAGGTAGAGAAGAGGAGAGAGTGCATTCCAGGTAATGGAGATAGTCCAAACAAATAAATGCATGCAAATGAGATAGTATAGAATGAAATTGTAAAACAATTGGTATTTAGTTTGACTGAAATGCAGAGATCATAAAAGTGAGTAAAGTCAAATAAGGCTGGGGGCATTGATCAGAGTCAGATACCAGGGCAAGGAATTTATCTTTTTCAAGGAATTTATCTTTTATCTTAGAGGCAGTAGGAACTATTGAAAGTTTAAGGGCTAAGGAGTGCCATACTCAGACCTGTATAATAGGAAGGTTACTTTGACAGAATTTTGAAGGTTAGTAAATGATTGAAGACAAGCCTCATTTAGGAACTAATTACCACTCAAAGTTTTCCAAGTCTTTGAGAGAAAAGGAAACAAAGATGAGCTTGCAAGACTCTACAAGTTTCCCCTAAAGACCTCCTCTGATGTCTTATTGTAGTGTGGAAGTGATCATGGGTTCTTGAAGGCAATGCTTTCACAGTATAGGCTATGACAGATCCTGCCAAGTTTTGAGTACAGATCTAATGACAGATTGTACAATTCTAGTCTGGGGTCATTCTTTCCAGGTTTGGGGAGGCTCATCACGTTTGCTGTCATTTGAATCTTTTAGTCAGAGCAATTCATGAAATTGTCCACTAAGGAATTTAAGGGCTAGGTTCCATGTCAGTGGAGAGAATACAGATCCTGAAGAAATCACTACTTCTTGAATAATTGGAGAGTAACAGGTCCATGAGAAAGATTCACGTTTCTAAAAAGGTATACATTTAATAACTTTAATTAGATTTAAAAAATAGTTAGAAATACAATAGAACAATTCAGCTATTTGGCTTATGTGACTTCAAACATCTGGATACATTAAAAGCTGGTTTATCCATCATTCTGCCAACTAGAGCTCTATTAATAAAAACTTATACACAGCTATGGTATGATTATAATTCATGTTCATAATGATGACCCTGAGGCACTGCAAAATTTGATGTGAGTTCTAAATAGCATCAAAGAAACGCTAAATCACATTCAGAATAGTTTCAGTGTTAAGCGTATTTTATTTTATTCTAAGTATTTGGAAATTGGTATCATAGGTATAACACACAAAAATTTCTCTATTGCTCAGATTATTGTGCCTTGCAGAAGGTTTAACATTCATATATATATATATATATATATATATATATATACACATATGTATGTAAATATCAGAACATGACTATTTTTCATCCCCCTTTTCAACCAGATGTTGGGCCATATGCAGACACAGTCTGTTTGACTTTCCCAAGGTCACAAAAGTCAGGAATAAAACAAGGACTGAACTTTGTATCTTCTCAGCTTTTTATGGCCTAACTTAATTCTCTCTTTCAAAAGTTTATTGACTGACCATTAGTTGAAGGCTCATAAAAAAGCATGATTATCAATGGAAATTTATTTCTACTCAGAGGAGATGTCCACAGGAATGACACAAGGTTTGGAGCTAAATTTAATTTAACATCTTTGTTCCTTCTCTTTTAGAGGAAGAAAAACAAACACTAAATTAAATGCTTCCATGATTCAAAAAAAGAAAAAAAAATCCATGAGCAATCCTGAGAATAGAAATTCTGTAGAAAGATACTTGGGAAGTTAAAAAACAGAAGCTGGATTATGAAGGTATTTTCACTTATACTGGAAAAAAAGAAAATTTGGTAATATCAGGCTATGTTCTTCCTGGACTTTCATGTCCATTGCCTGATGGTCACAAGAAAGCTCATTACTTTACTCAGGTCACAATAGCTGAGGCATGGGTGGGTGGAGGATATGGAATGAATCAATACATCTAATATAATACCCATGTCAAGAGTACTTAACTTATCCTTCTGATTATCAAGTCAAAAATGGATATACTACCATTACCGTTGCATCTACTACTGCTACTATTACTGCTGTCACTCCTGCAACTATTGCTCCTGCTGCTGCTACTATTACTACAGCTGCTACTACCTCTAGTAGCCTTTATTATTATCTCTATAATATTTTAACATTTGCAAAATACTTTGCATATTTACAAAAGTATATTTTATTTTTATCAAAAAAACCCAGTGATTTGAACCCATTATTACCTTAAGTGTGAGGATCCTGAGGCTAAAAGAGTTACCAGCTTTCCAGGGTGACACAGTTAGTACCTGAGGTTGGATTTGAATTCAGGTCTTCCTGATTTCAGGTCCAATACTGCACTGTCTCAAAATGAGGCTAGCCTGACATAAATTGTTCTTAGTATACTTCACTGACTTTTTTAATCTGGTCTTTTTAAGGTAGATATTTTTTTCAGGTCATAAGCAGGGCTTTACTGAAACTAACTCACCATAGCTACCTGTTAAATTTTGAATTGACAAATCAGAGATGATTTAATTTTTTTATTGAAAGTTGAATTTCTAGACTTTAAAAAAGTGATAGAGAATGTGTTAGTAATGAATATTAAACTTAAAAGTATGTCATGTGTACATTTTTTACCCTTAGAGAGCTGATTATTAAATACTTATCAGTACATCCCTGGTGATATTATAATTTTTGCTCCCATCCTACCAAAAATTAATGATACTTCTAAAACCATTTCCCCCCTTTCATTAGAATCTTTAGTTCATTCTATTTCTGTCCCATTACTTTTAGATATCTTTTAATATCAGTTTGATATCTTTTTTTCTTGACCATCTTTAATGCTATTTTTTACTACCTTGATAATAAATACATATTGTTTTATCATTTTAAAAGTTCTTTACATGTTACCTCATTTTATTCTCATAACAAATCTAGGAGGTATATGCTATTGTTATTCCATTTTACTGATAAGGAAAATGAGTCTGAGAAAGGTTATAACCTACTCTGGATTAACTTGAACTCAAATCTTTATGACTTGAAGAACAAGATTTTATCCTCTGGATCAACCAGCTTTCCAAATTGTTCTCCACAACTATGTAGAATCTGCATACATATTTTGGCAAACGGTTTTCTTTCTCCCTCTTCCCTTTCATTTTAAAATCCCTTTTATTGCATTCATTCAATAAACAATGAGTGATTCCTATTGAAGTTATAATAATAGAACAATAAGAACACAATCCTTGCCCTCAAAGAGTTCACATTTTCTAAATTCTAACGATGCTTAATTTATTCTTAGTGTGATATATATTATTATATTCCAGTTAAATAGTTCTTTGATCTCAGTGGGGTGACTGTTCCCTCTAATTGCCAACCATCCATATTCATCCATCCTGTATGCCTTTTATCCACATCCTCCCCTAAGTTTTTCAGTGGTAACATTCAATGTGCTGAGGGTCTTTCTAGTTTTTTCCTGAAATCACAAGGATACCAGCAGTGTGCATGGACAATCCATCAGTTATATTTTATGTCTTCCATGTGTCTAGCCCCTGATCCTTTCAATAATAAATTTCTTTGATGACATCCTTTACCTCTGGATTTTCATAGTTCCTTAGTATGTTTTAACCTTCTCACTCCAATGTACATCCCATCAACTGACTTCATTTTGAATCCTTCAGACATTGTAGCATTCAATGATTGGCAGCTATATAATGCCAGCATAATGTTCATATTCAAAAGATAGACCTTTGATTTAGGAGAAAGTTTGGAGTCATTTAAGGAACTTATCCATAAAGGAATCTAGTCTATTTTCATTCTCTTGTTCTATTTAAACCTATAATTAATTCATAGTTCATTTTCTTTTTTTCTTTTAAAAATACTTAAAAAAATTTCAATTCATGGAACAAAACAAGAATTTCTATAGTACAGTACAACAAAAAAAGATGATTGCACATGAAAGTGCAAATCGACCATATACACCTTGCTATTCCTCTAAATACACACAAAGCTATCATATATACTTCTCCCCCCTTTTTTTCTTTCTTCTTCTATCCCTTGGCCTAGAGTTGTCTACCATTAAATATATACACATGTATATATTTATAACTATTCTCTCTCTTTATATATAGTTAATTTTCAATATTTGCCCAATAAATCAATATCTCTCTTTGTCTCTGTCTCTCTCTTTTACCATATTCTTTCTCCAAATATACATGTTATGAATATTTTATTATAGTCCAGTAAAATAGTTCTATATCATATAATACTATACATCATTACTCCCAATGGTAGAGTTCTTTTTCTTTGTTTTGTCTGATATATATATATATATATATGTATATATATATATATATATATATATATATATATATATTCTGTGATGTGTACTTTCTCTAATTTGTGTTTTACTATCAGCTTGTATATATGAGTTTCCTTGTTACTTACTAAATGTGTTCATTACAGAACTAGTATTTGGTGGGAAGAGATTCAAGTTTTGCATACAAAATTTGCTTTCTCCTTCCACATTAATAAAGGGCAACCAGGTTTTAGCTTGAGCTTGAAAACTGCATTTTATGGATTAATAATTTTTAAGAGAGTCAATAGATAAAATTCTAGCCCATTACTCTCTCTTTTGGAGGATAGCTAGAATAACCAAGATGTTGACTCCAATCTTCTGCTTTCCTTCCTGTCAGGACTGAAAACTTGGAGAAGGGCAGGGATGGCGATGATAGAGATATATCTCTTCTATTCCCTTTTAAGTAACACAGCTATACTCCCATAATACATGTTAGAGATAGTCTTGCTATAGGCATTTTCATTGCACTTACACACAACCACACACTGAGTGATTGCCTCTTTAAATTGTCTTTCCAAATATATTTGATAATTTAGACAATGGGTATTTTTCATCTACTTGGTTTTCCAATATGGATGATCATCCTAATTTATTTTGAATATTTTTGAATTTCATCCAGGAAACTGCATTTTCCCTCAGTTTTATGCAATAAGGACAATGGTTTCTGCATAAAGAAACATCTGAAGGACTTCAATAAATATAGGGAATTGCTTCTCAATTTGGGCTCTTTACTGTGTCTATTCCATGAAAGTGGCAAATACTTTATTTTTGAATTTTCATCTCCTTCATTTTCACATCTATATAAAATTTTATTCGATTGATATACGTATATATCAAGGACACAATTGGGACTCAAGGATCTTCTACAGTAGAACCATATCCTTAATATCACATAGTTGTTTGGGAGATATATGGAATAGAAGATCTTACTGTGGTTATTGATCACGAAAAAAAGAATTTTATTTGGTGGAGAACAATGTAGCTTTTTCTGAAAGGCAAGTGGGGTTAAGTGGCTTGCCCAAGGTCAAGAACACAATGTAGCTTTAAAGATTCACTTTCAGTAAAGCTTCTCCAGTATATACATCAAGATCATACAAAATTTCCTGAAAGAAATGTTGTTTTGATTACTCTACTATTGTTATAATTTATTGAAAATTGGTAACCCTCACATGGTAGATGTAATACATCTCTATTTATCTGTCTGAGGCTGGATTTGAACTCAGGTACTCCTGACTCCAGGGCTGGTGCTCTGTCCACTGGGCTACCTAGCAGTCCCTGCTTTGTTTTTAACAAAGAAATTTCCTTAATATTAGTTTCATCCTGTTTATAAGCATTTATAACCTATTAGGGGGCAAAAGCTAATAATAATAATAATAATAATAATAATAATAATAATAATAATAATAATAAAGTATATAACCCTTTAAATGTTTATAAAGCACTTTGTATATGTTAGCTTATTTAATCTTTATAGTAATTCTATAATATTATTTTCATTTTGTGAATAAAGAAACTAAGGCTGAGAGAGAGGTTAGGTGACTTGCCTAGGATACAACTTGAAATGTCTGAGAATTCAAATGTCTGAGAATTTAAATTTAGGCCTTTGTGACTCCAAGTTCAATGATCTTGGTAAATCACATAGCAATTCTGTTTCCTCATCTGCAAAATGATATTGTAATAGGATCTACTTCCTAGGGTTGTTGTGGAGATAGAATGACATAATATATTTAAAATGCTTTGTAAACCATGAAGTTTATATATATATATATACATATATGTATACATGCTATTATAATTATTAGCTATTGCCCACAAAATAGCTTATAAGTACCATAAAGATAAAATCATTTTAACTAATTATTGTTAATATTAACCATTGCTCCATCTGTCTTAGACTAAGTAGTAAGTCATCATGAACTATTTGTAAAATAAAGCGTCTTAGGGGAGATTTTCTGATTTTTGGCCAAGAAGGTTTAGGGGTTGATGGCAAAAACAGGCAAGAGGGTGTAATGTCCTTTTCTTTGTCTACATTTTGAAAAATACTTTTCCCACATATTTTGGGATTACAAGTGAGAATATGGGATTAGCTCTTGAAGGCAGTTGTTAAAAAACAGAGATAAAGGTGAACTAGTATTAAGGAATTTTGAGAGACTACAGTGTCATATCCCAGAACCCTGGACAATGGCATAGATCTCTCAGGGCTACATCTGTCAATAACGGAATCATGTATTAATTTCTTTGTCAAGGATTTATGAACAATTTACAAGAACATCTTGCTACAGGAGAGGGGAAGAAGATACATTATTTAGGTTAAAAAATGTTCTCTGCTTTTGTATCACAGTTTAATAGGGGTAATGTGTCAGAAACACAACTAACCATAATACACAAGAATATATTATTACATTTAAGAGTTGCAATGAAACAAAATGAAAAATAAACTGTTGACAGTGCTAGCAACTTGTGAGATGAAGAGAATCAAGACAAATTATTAAAAAAATTTTTTTTTAGGTTTTTGCAAGGCAATGGGGTTAAGTGGCTTGTCCAAGGCCACACAGCTAGGCAATTATTACGTGTTTGAGGCCGGATTTGAATTCAGGTACTCCTGACTCCAAGGCCAGTGCTCTATCCACTGCAAAACCTAGCCACCCCAGATTATTAAAATTTCTAAGAAAAACCTGAGGAATCTGAGAGAAACAGAATGAAAGTTTCTTGCAAAAAGATTCTAGAATTTTATAATGTGTGAACTGTATAAGGCCTCATCACTTCCTGGTGGAACTTTGGAATAGTTTTTGGTTCTCTATGGTTTTATCCTGAACTAAATTGACCATAAATGTGACAATCCTATGCAAACAATAGCCACAAAGTAATATGAAATCCTTGTAGAAATTCTTAAAAGCTATTACTCACCAAAGAGGTTGAGAAATTCTTGAGGGTGATTCATCGGGTTAAAGGAGGAATAGAATTGAATTGAGTGATACTGAAGGTGTGAGGGGGGGATTGCATTCAAGGAATATTTGCTAATTGTGTAGTTTTTTTATATTGGGGAATAATTTCATCCAGTATTATGTTTGAGTCTTATTATTTACTTAATTCATTTCAGGCTGGGGACATACACCAGCAACTTGGGAATGGACCTGATGAATAACACTTGTTTTGCACAGAAATATATTATCTAATTTGATGAGTTTTGAACAAATGGAAATGTTATAGGCAGAATACCAGCTAATGTCAACAGCAGGGAAGAGCAGGCAGAGAATTAATTGCGCTTCTATTTCATTTTCATTCTCAAGGCCAATCATTTAAGTGAATCCTGTTTTGATTTGGAGAGCTAACATGTAACCAATAGAATTCAAACACACCTGAGAAAATGAGTATAAATTCTTTAATCAATGACTTTAATCAAAGCAGAAGCCTATATTTAAATAATTAGCATTGAATATGGAAGTATAAACAAAGAAATATAACTTCCCATAGTTAATTGATTTATCCTTGCTTTTAAAACCATACAATCACAATTGAAAAAGATAGCAGAGTTATATGGAGCCTATGAAAAACAACAATAACCATGAGTCCTCTCCCTTCTAGCATCTCTGACAAATAGTTATTCAGTTTATACTTGAAAACTTCTAGTGATGGAAAATTCACTACTCATAGAGGCAGGATATTCCATGATTGGTTTTTGAAATGTATTTTTATTTATAACTTTTGTTTTTCATTTTCTAGATCCCACCTGTATCTCTTTTCTCTATCTCCTCCTAAGCAGTCATCCCTTATAACAAAGAAAACAAGAATATAAAAATCATCTGACATGGGAAAAAATCTGGAATTACATGCACCCTGTGAAACTGGAATCTTTCAATATATAAAAGAGAAGTGTCTTATCATACCTGTTGTTTAGGACCAAGATCTTCATAGTTTCAAAAAACATTTCTCTTCATTTGTTTTGGTGTTTTTTTTACACTTAAATAATATAGTTTTTGTGTTGTGAATATTACTTTTCTGACTTTTCTTACTTTACATTAGTTCATGGAAATCTTTATATACTTCTCTGTATTTAATATACTTGAAATTTCTGAATTTAGAGTATTTCATTACACTTTTGTGCCATATTTTGCTTAGTCATTCCCAGTCAGGAGAATGGTTTCTACATTGTTTCTACTTCTTTGTTACCCAAAAGTGCTGCTATAAATATCTTGATTTCTTTTCTGTATCTGAGTTTCTTAGGCATAATGTTTGGTAGTGGAATCTCTAGGTCAAAGGATATAGAGATTTTTAGCTACTTTATTTGGATATATCTAAATTGCTTTTTCAGAATACTTGTACTAATTCACAACTCCATGAACAATGGTTTTCTTTGCCTAACTTTTTTGTATGCCTTTCTTTTCCATACCCATTTCAAAATTGACTGCTCCCATCTTTTGTCATCTTTATCACTTTGCTGAATGTAAGGGTAATACAAAGTTGTTTCGAGCTGAATTTCTCTTATTAGTGATTTGGAGCATTATTTCATAGGCTATTAAATTTTTAGATATCTTCAATTATTAGGAAGTCTTTTATTCTTATATTGAGTTGAAATCCTTCAAACTACTCTATCTCTTACTTTTTTGTTCTGCTTTTTGGAGTCAACCAGAACAAATTGAATTCTTGTATATGACAACTTTTCAAATATTTGGATTCTGAGTGGCTATCATGTGATAGAATCAGAATTTGAAAACCAAGTGTGATTTCAATAGATATTTTGTCCAACACATAAGCAAATTCTTTGATCAGTTCTGAGATGGCTTCTTCCTAATACTGAATATTTTCTTCTTTGTAAGATAGAACACTCAAAATTGGACCTTGGTTTGGACACTGAACTACTATTAAGGCAGCTAAAGAACTTCTCAGCTTCTTTGAGAGAGAGGGGTGACATAATATACTAATGACTCATAATGATCTTGAAGTCCACTAATACTCCCAAAATTTTGTCACAAGAACTACTTTTTAACCATCTACCTAATCCTGCACTTCAGCATTTGATTTCTTGGACCCCAACTACAGGACTTCACATCATCTTTAAATTTCATATTTGATTCATCCCTGCATTCCTTTAGACATAGACATTCACTCTGTTCAGTGCTTATCTGTCAGATTCACTGGTTTTCCTGTTCAACCTAATACCCCCAAAGAGACATTTTTTTGGCCTTTTTATCTCAGGCTGGGCTGATAAACTAAATGTCTTCTAGCCATTATCCAATTAAGATATTTTCAGTAGACACAATCTTATGTCAATTTTTATTCAATGTCAATTCGTTTGTATTAAATAAATATCATCTGCTCCTATTAAGTCAACAAATCTTTATTAAGTCCCTTCTGTGTGCCAGGTAATCTCAACTGGCAGTTCAGAATAAAGTGGTGAATACTGACATTGGATTTTTTGTGGAATCTTTTAAAGGATAAATCTATGACAGAACTAAATAAATGCTGATAAATTGCTCTATAGAATGTAATACCTCTCCTTCTCCCTACCTTTTCTTGTCTGAAATTTCATGAGTTTCCTTATTTTAACAGATACAAGTCAAAACCAAATTATTTTAAGCAGAATTCCTGGCCATGCCTAAGGTACTCATTTCTGAGGGCAGCCCTTATTCATTTGAATTAACTGAGGGACCAGGACAGATTTCTTTCTGTTATTAAGGGTATGGTCAGAATTCATAATATGTGACTTGAATTTTAGCTATGGAACTCATTTGGAGAGTTTCACAATAACAGTATCATTGCAAGGAGTGAAGAATAAATCCTGATAACAGTTTCTAAAATACTAGAAACTTATCTCAATGTGCTTAAAACTGAGTCTAATGTCTATATTTCTCAACTTGGTTCTTGATGATGATGATAATGAACACCTTTATGACATAAAATAATCCTAATACTTTTAGATTTAGTCTATATTCACATGACCTAATTTTATTTTTTGATGACTGATTGAAGATGTTTAAAATCAATTGCAAGTTTAGTCAGTGATTATGAAATGATTATGTCAACTTGAAGGATCTCTCTGGATTTCAACAAGTATTTTTGTAAAATAGAAATGTGGTACTTCTATATTCACAGAATTTAATGTGTGAGCTCCTTGGACAAAAAAGTTATTACACTTTTACATTTGTATTTCAGTAATAGTACTGGACATATAGAAAGTGCTTCATAAATGATTGTTGATTCATTGACTGTGAATGGATTGCCAGGTTTTTTTTGGGGGGATTCAATACCTATTTGTTAATATAGATAGTAGTGGAGCTGGTTCCTTAGGAGAAATAAGAATGTTAATCTGATAGCTTAGATTAATAAGATCGAAGTGTAATAAGGCCTCTTAAAAAACTCATGCAGATTTGAGATCTATTAAATGGAGCATAAGAGAAATAAAGTAGGAATAGCCCTATTGTCCTGGGACTTGCTCAGTCCTCATCTGTTGTACTGTTATCAGTTAGGGTCACCTCAATTTAAGAAGGACATTGATAAATTACCTATCCATCTATATATTTATCTATAAGGCTGTCACATTGATGAAATTTTGGACTTGTTCTATTTGGTCACAGACAGAAGAAACAGGATTAATGGATAAGATTTTCTAAAAGGCAAATTTAGGCTTGATGTCAGAAAAAAAAATTTCCCAACTAATAAAGTTCTATAAAAAGTGAGATTGAGCAGTTTGAGGGGTTTTCTTCTTTCTGAAGGTCTTCAGGCAGATGTTAAATGACTATTGGTTGAGTAAGTTATTGTGGGGATTCATTTAAGGTTGAGTTGAACTACACATCCATTGTTATGTTTTCCCCACTCTTAGATTCTGTAATTCTGTATTTCTATGAATGCCAATTAACAAAAGTGTCTATGATGAAGCAATATATTATTTTCTAATGTTATCATCAGAAGTTTCTTGACATAGATGTAGATGTCTGAGAATAGCTAGTATGGTAAAAGGTTTCACAATACCAGTCCTGATGCTCAGACCAGGCAAATGGGGGGTTGGCCTTCTGCCTGCTGGGTCTGAAACAGGAAGAGGAAGTGAAATTTTCTTCCTTGGGCAAATGTTGGGTGTCATCTTCTCAAGATCTGCTCCCATTAATATTCCATGTTCAGTGATTAATCTCTAACCATTACTCTGTTTCTTGACATAGCTCTGATCCCTTACCTGTAGTTCAAGGCAAGGCTTGACAATTTCATTGTCTTCTTGTCTTAGCATCTGTCTCCTGTACCTGCTTTGGACCCTGCTTCTGTCCTGCTAAATGTTTTCTGAAGCTAGCTTAAGGTACTCTTTGACTTTGTAGTTCATGTTCCAGATTATCAAAGACCTTTCTTTTTCCAGTATTTTTATATGACATAAGCATGGTCCATTACTTGTAGCCAGGGAAGCTGCCTGCTCTAAAAGAAGTCTGAATTTTTCTCCTCTGAAAACAGGAAGGGTAATCAACTGGGAAAAGGTGGGCACACATCTTATGCCCTCTTGTGCTTATGCCTCAGAGATTTTCTATTTGTTCATTTATCTATTGTCTATAAAACTATAGAAGAAACTGGTTTTAATGAGTAAGAACTTGATTTTAGAGCTTAATAAATCAAGCCATGAATTGACCAACTGACCAAGAGAGAAATAGGTATAACTCTGTTACCTAGATTGCCATAGGAAATACCTTAATTTAGTCTCATACTTAGGTCTAGACCATGTATAATTAGTTAATCACCTTTAGAGAAAGATTTAAATGTCATTAGGAAAGTAACCAACCATAAATATCTTCCTTCATGTATGCATGAAATTTTACCATTAGTGATTCATTTCTTTTCATTAAGATTATGCTCTCTGATTCTCTTAAAATGTGTTTTCAGTTGTATCCAACTCTTCATGACCTCAATTGGGATTTTCTTGACAAAGATATTGTAGCACTCTGCAACTTCCTTCTCCAGTTCATTTTGTAGATGAGGAAATTAAGCAAATGGGATTGTGACTTCCTCAGGGTCACACAACCGGTAAGTATCTGAGATTATATCTGAACTCACAAAGGTGAGTCTTTCTGACTCCAGGTCTGTTGTTCTATCCATTGCCCTACTTAAATGCCCTATATTATTGGAAAGACTAGTGGATTAAGTCTATAAAGGCTTAATATGAGTGAGACTTCTCTCTTTGTGTAAGGAGTAATTGGGTAACAGGAAAACAATGACCTCTTGGGTTGCTAGAGATTATTAAAAGGAAGTAAAGACATAAGAAACAAATTTTTTTGACATCACAATTTTCTTTTCCCACAATCCTGTTGACTTACAACATCATCTCAAATTTCACTATTCAACAAGGCTAATTCATAAAATTTTAGAATTATGAAGTTGGAAAAAACAAAAAGAAAACCATCTACACCAAACTCTGATTTTTACAAATTAGATAACTGAAGCACTGTTTTAAAAATGACTGACTGTCACAAATCTATATAGTGACAATCTCAGAACTGTTAAAAAATATGGATGATTAGTCTTGTTTCCAAAATCAAACTGACTTTCTCTAGTGCTGATTTTAGAACTGAAAGAAGCCAGAAGACTTCAAGACTATGGAACTGAACAATATGGACATTAGCACTTATTTGTTCATGTTTCTTCCTTTTCTTTACAATGACTGAGATGAGTAAAGTCCTGACTTTGAAGTCAAAGGATCTGGGTTAAGATTATTCTTTTGAAAATAGATATTAAGGTAAGGTTTACCTTGGAGAAATCATTCAAACTCTCTAGGTCTTAATGTCTTCATTTATAAATTTAAGGGGTTAGATTAAATGGTTTCTGAGGTCCTTCCTAATATTTAATCTGGGAGCCTGGTGGTTAATAACTAAATGAGGATCTAGGAGACCAAGACATTGAATTTGATTCAATAAATATTTATTAAGTCCATTGTTTTTGCATAGTAGGCAGGGGAGGATTAAAATTGAGAAAAGACTGAAATCTTGAATTTAGGGAGCTTGCAGTGTGATAGATTCATAAGAGAATAGTAGTTTCTTTAATCTCCTCCTAAATAAGCCTAGCAATTAGCATAATATCTGATACACATAGTGCCCAACAGACTAAGTATAACCAAAGACAAAGTACTACAAGATTTTAAATGATTTTACAATATAAGTAAATTATATTGATATTTACAGTGCCTCTTAAAAACTAAACTTTAAGGAATTTGTGGAGTTTACCCACTGGGGCTTTGGTCTACAACGGGGGAAATGCAACAAAGAGAAAAAAAGCAACATAGTAGATGTTTTTTGATTGATTGATATTCTTGGATATTATTTTTTCTTTCTATAGGAAGAAATTTTATTCAAGTAGCATTTTGGGGGCAGGAAAGGCCTCTGTTTATTTTGAAATTAATGAATAAAAGAAGTTCTTTCTGAATTTTGCCAGAGAATCCAACATTTCTAGCTCTGTTACAGCTAGTGAACCATCTTTCCTGGTGTGATCTCTTTCCTTCTTCTGCCAAATAACTTCTTTTATCTGGTCAAAGCAAATTCAATTTTGTCCTGAAAATGGTAGGAATCATTTACTAAGCTATGTGTCCAATTTTTTTGGTGGGGTCAAGGGACTGATTTTTATTCCTCTTCTATAAAGAGAGACAAAAAGGATATTTTTTACTTTGATTTTTGGTTGTTCATCATGTCCAACTCATTTTGACCCCAAGTACCTGGGGGTTTGCTTGGCAAAAACTACTGAGTAGTTTTAAGGCAATCACAGGTTAAGTGAATTGCTATGGGTCATACAGTAAGTGTCTGAAGTCTTATTTGATCACAGGAGTCCCTAATTCCAGTTCTCTATCCACTGAACCATCTTTTTGTCTCCTAGGCTAATAGGGGTTAAGTGATTGCCTAATGTCAAACAGCTAGAAAGTAACTAAAGCTACATTTGAACTCAGGTCTTCCTCCTTCCAGCACTCTGTTTACTGAGCCATCTATCTGCCTATATTTTTACCTAGTAAAATACATTCCATCTTTCTAAGTAAACAAATAAATTTTGTAATTAATGTGGTTGTATAATACTTTTTGAAACCAACAGACTAAGAATATGAATCTGCACATATATTATATATGTGTATATATATATATCATACTGAATCAGTAATTTTTTCTCTGGTTCAAAAATGTTGCATAAGATTGTATACTGAACTCTTTGTAAGACAAAATCTGGGGCTAAAATCCATGGAAGTTTTTAAATTTAGAATTAATTTTTTTATTAATTTTATTTAGATGAACATAAAACAACTTTATATAACCATGAAGAAATGAATGGATCTGTAATTTTCTCATGAATCCCTTACATTAAAAAGTAGATGATTGCTTTCTCCCTAGGATTTATTATTTATTATTTGCCTAAGTAAAAATTTCAGTGGAAATCTAAAATTTCTGCCTCTGCATTTCAAGGACGATATTGTCAGGTTGCTTTCTTTTCTTTTATAAAAACGCTAACTATTTTGTTCCCAGAATTATGATACAGAATGCTAGCATGAAAGCAAATGGAGGTCTTTTTGAGTTACTCAAGGAAAGAATTTGAACTTTTGTGAACATGTGATCAAAATCGAGCATACATTCAGGTGCTTCACTGGGGCAGCTGCTCTAGAGCCTATGGGTGAGGAACACGTATCCTCAAAAAGGACAAGCACAGGCATATGCACACATATACACACATACACAAACACATGCCAAATACCTACTATATTTTCACTACAATTAGAAAAAATCTAGAAAATGCCTTCCTTGAGAAACAGGCTAGAGCAAATGGACCAAGGTATGGAACTGAGTAAGAAAAACCTAGGTTCAAAGTTTGCCTTTGAATCTTACTGGTTCTATGACCCTGGAAAAGTAATAGAATCTCTTTCAACCTCATTTAGAGTAGAAGCTAAAATAAAGTGAAAGAATTTAAGACATGATGGTGAGAGGAAAAACAGGAAAAGCTCTATCTGGAAATTGTTTCCAGCTAATGCTTGGTTATAAACAACATTTAATTGTCATATGTAGATTATTTTATGTCTAAGTACAGAGATAAAGATTATTGTCAACCTGGGAAAAAATCTCTAGGAATCTATTCTTGGCTTATACTAGTTAATAATTTTTATTAATCACCAAGATGAGGAAGTGTTTTTTTTTAAATGAAATTGAATTGGAAGAGATACCAAGCATGTATATACTGGCCTTCTTGCTATTCTTCCCAAATGGTTCTCTATTTCCCTGTAAATAACTTTGCACTGCTATTGATGTTTGTCCTTCATCCTTGAAGAAGACCATGACATCAGGGCGGTGATGCAATGACAAGCATATGAATTAGATTTGAGTGAGTGTTGTACTAAGTCACCAGCCTCACTTTCTTCTCCAGAGTCATGTGGATCCAGGGACCAGATATGAATCAAGATGACTGGAGACAGCCCTGGATGTGAGGCAATCAGGTTTAAGTGACCTACGCAGGGTCACACAGCTAGTTAGTGTCAAGTGCCTGAGGCAGGATTCAAACTCATGTCCTCCTGAGTCCAAGTCTTTATCTACTGCTCTGGCTAGCTGCTCTGTCATTACAGATACTTGGAAGACATTTCCCATTCACCTCCACATTGTAGAATTTCATACCTATTTCAAGACTTAGCTCAAGTATTCTCTTCTGCCTGTTCCTTATCTTCAATGCTAATGATTTTCCAAATTATATTGTACATATATATATATATATATATATATACAAATAAGTGTGTACACACAATATATTCATAACATATATAATCAAAAATGATAAAAATCCATTAAGTAATTAAAGTGATTTCTTTTAACCTAGAACTGGAAAAAAGTTAATCCTCAAATTATATGTGTATTTGTATGCACACATAAATAGACATATTTCTTTGCCAAGAGAATGTAGCCTTCTAATAAATACTTGATGTTGATTGATTGCCTATTTCTTCTTTGATTATCTATAGCTGTTTGTAATCCTCTTTGATAGTGATCATATTTTATTTTTATTATAAAAATATTTTGTTTGTTTTCCAATTATATACAATAGTGATTTCTACCTATCATTTTTTGGTAAGTTTTGAATTTTACAATTTTTCCCCACCATCTCTTCCCTCCCCCCTCCCCCAACAGAAGGCAATCTAGATAATCTTTACATTGCTTTCATGCTATGCATTGATCAAAATTAAATATGTTGAGAGGAAAAAAACATACACTTGAGGAAGAAATAAACTATTAAAGATAGCAGAATTATGTGTTATATAAGACAACTTTTTTTTAAAAAAAATTGAAGGTAATGGGGCAGCTAGGTGGTGCAGTGGATAGAGCACCAGCCCTGGAGTCAGTCGTACCTGAGTTCAAATGCAACCTCAGATACTTGATAATTACCTAGCTATGTGACCTTGGGCAAGTCACTTAAACCAATTTTCCTTGCAAAAACTAAAAAAAAAGTAAAAAAATAAAGGTAATAAATAATCTTTGGTCTTTGTTTAAACCCCACAATCCTTTCTCTGGATATAGATGGTACTCTCCTCTGCAGGTACCCTAAAATTGTCCTTGATCATTGCACTGATGGAATGAGCAAGTCCATTAGGGTTAATCATCGCCCCCATGTTGTTGTTAGGTCTATAATGTTCTAGTTTTGCTCATATTGCTCAGCATCAATTCATGTAAGTCTTTCCATCTTTCTTAGTTTCTAATAGAACAATAGTGTTCCATCACATACATATACCACAATTTGTTCAGCAATTCTTCAATTGATGTATATCTCCTCTATTTCCAATTTTTTGCCACAACAAACAGAGCTACCATGAATATTTTTGTACAAGTGATGTTTTTACCCTTTTTCATGATCTCTTCAGGGTATAGATCCAGTAGCGGTATTGCTAGATCAAAGAGCATGCACATTTTATTGCCCTTTGGACATAATACCAAATTACTCTCCAGAAAGATTGGGTCACTTCACAGTTCTACCTATAATGCATTAGTGTCCCAGATTACTACATCCATTCCAACATTGATCATTGTCCTTTCTGGTCATATTGGCCAATCTGAGAGTTGTGAGGTGGTACCTCAGAGATAGTTTGATTTGCATTTTTCTAATCTGTAATGATTTAGAACAATTTTTAATATGAGAATGGATAGCTTTGATTTCCTCATCTGCAAGTTGCCTTTGCATACATTTGACGATTTGTCAGTTGGAGACTGACTTTTTTCATAGATTTGACTCAGTTCTCTGTATATTTTAGAAATGAGTCCTTTGTCAGGAACACAATTTGTAATAATTGTTTCCCAATTTACTACATTTCTTTCGATCTTGGTTATAGTGGTTTTGTTTGTGTAAAAGCTTTTTAATTCAATGTAATCAAAATTATTCAGTTTGTTTTTAATTTTCCATCTCTTCCTTAGTCATAAACTACTCCCCTTTCCATAGGTAATCATATTTTATTTTGTTCAATCATTATATAAAGTATACAAATCCTATATCTCTTACTTGACTTTAAACTATTTGAAGAAAGGGTATTTGAATTTTTGAATCTCTAGCATCCAGTATGATTATCAGAGTGCATAGTCATGTTTAATATTTATTTGACAATTGCATTTATTGTTAATGAGCATTTATTAAATATCTACTCTCATTTTTACTCTCTACCTTTCCATTGGCTCTACGCCCTTCCTAGAATGATTTCATCCCCCCAACTAGGTCTGATCATGGCCCATGTACTGCTTTATATTCAGAACTGGAATGAAATGAGGCACCCATAAGTCATCTAACAGTTAAAAGCATAGATATAGCACTGTTTCAGGTGCAGGTGGTACTTTACTTTGGTCAAGTACATGGCTCCTTCATAAGTTGGCTCATGCCAATAACCAGAGACCTAGATATATAAACTAATCAAATATGAGGGATTTATCCCTTAGTATTTTATAGATTACAAAACAATAACAATAAAACTAGCCTAAAATGTGGCAGATAATGCCCATAACTTTTCAGAATGCTTGACTTGAAATCTCAGCTCTAAGGATACATTCTATAGGAGGTCTTCTTGTTTCATCAACTACTTGTACCTTCTTTCAATTAACCTTCTAACTACTCTCATGTGCATATTGTATATAATTATGGTCTCCCTCATTAGAAAGTAAATTCTTTCATATTAGGGTCTCTTTTGGTTTTTCTTTTCTTTTTTTTAGCTATACAGTACTTGGCATAGTGCCAAATACACAGTAAGGACTTAATAAAGGTTTGTTGGTAGATTAATTGCTAGACACTTGGGATATTTATGCAAAGAAATAAACAATACTTTCTCTCAGTAAACTTCTATTATTCATTTTAGCTTACGTTAGAATGAATGAATGAGTGAAATAAGGTGAATGAGTGAATGAATGAATTCACTCTGTAGTAGACATATCTTAATAGAATTATTCTGTGTCCATAAGTCGCTGTGTCTTCTTCTCATTTACTTTAGAAACCATTTTAATAGGCTTAAAGGATATGACTCTCCTATTGAGGTTCTCTTTATTTTGATTCTTCAATGGGATTTGGGATCTAATTAGTGTGGATGTCCACTCTATGGTAAATTTTTGTTGAATGAATTGATAGTTGAACCAATGCAGAACATAATTCATTTGTCACACCTTTATACATAATTCTTGTCCATTCCCTTCTATTTGTAAAGAACTAAAAATTTTTAAACTCCCTTTAGTTAAAACTCTGTAGTTACTCTTTCTTCTTAACCTCATTTTTATTTGTTTGTTTTGATGTTTTGGAATTTTGAACTAGGCCTGACCCTTGAGAGTACCTGCAAGATGGAAAAAAACATTTAAGGATTCCAGTGGCTGAAATGGTTCTAAAGCATTAGCTAATAGAATTAGTTTGAGGGCAATTATAATAGCCCTAAGTATTATGCAGTTAAATACAATTTGCATAATCTCAGAATGCAACATGTTAAAGCTTTCAGAGTAAAAATTAATAATAAGATCAGCACTTTTTTTTAGATTGCCCCTAAAATATTATTGGTGTGGTTTTGTATGAATAGGTCCCCATGAGTAAATTATGATCAAAATTCAAAGCCACCATAAATTAAATGTGTTTTTTTCCTGCTTTGGTATACAAGACTTTCCATTAAGCTAGCCCCATATAATATACCTTGGATGTGTTCAAGAAAGCCCTGTAAATTATAGTAAGTATTTAAAATGGTAAGTAGACATTGGAAAAGGCCACATTAGGATTAATGAATGAAGGGCTTGATACTAAAAATGCACTTGTAAATAAATAACATGAGAAGTAAAGATGACACATTGTTGGGTTAGAGTTACAAGTAGAGGATGATAATAAATTAGAGAATGGCAGCAAATTGCTCACAAAGCTTCAAATTCTGGGTGCGAGTCTTTCTAATTTTTCTCTCTAGGGAAATAAAACAACCTCTTGGATTTTATACATTCTGTATTACTCCTGGTCTATCTCTTCATTAGTTAGTCTCCTATTGTAGTAGTTTGTCTTTCAGATTTGGGCAGTAACTGAGGCTTTAGTCTTTTTTTTTTCCTGTGAGGCAAGTAGGGTTAAGTGGCTTGCCCAAGGCCACACAGCTAGGTAATTATTAAGTGTCTGAGACCAGATTTGAACCCAGGTACTCTTGACTCCAAGGCCAGTGCTTTATCCACTGAGCCACCTAGGCACCCCGGGCTTTAGTCTTGATTGGTCAATTTATAATATTCAAGGGGAGTCATTTGTGGCCAATCTAGTTTAAGAGAAGGAGCAAACTTTCAAGATTTTCATATTTAGCACACTAAGTTTTTAAAAATATTTTTCCATCAGTTTCTTAAGTCTAAACTATTAAAAAACCAATAAATCAAACCCCGATTTATAAAGTGTGCTAATTATAAGGTATAAATGCAGTTCATGCCAACAACAGCACTCTTGTGGTTGAAACTCAAGAGAACTCACATGTGTCTACAGGTACATTAAGCCTAGATCTATTCTGTTAAAAAGAGTCCTGGTTGAGGAAGCAAGAACTAAGTTCTATTTCCATTTTTCTCCTAAAAAACTTTGTAATCTTGGGTAAGTCACTCTTCTGGACTTCAGCTTCCTTTTCTTTAAAAATGATTTCTCAGGAGGAAGCTGGGTAATACAGTGGACAGAGCACTGGTCCTGGAGTCAGGGGGACCTGAGTTCAGGTTTGACCTCAGATATATAATAGTTACTTAGCTGTGTGACTTTTGTCAAGTCTCTTAACCCCATTGCCTTGAAAAAAGCAAAAAAAAATCCACCAAAACAACAACAACAACAAAAAATGATTTTTCAGGTCCCTTCTAGTTCTACTAGTCTGTGATTCCATACTCTCCCAACAAATACAGGAGTGTTTTAGAGGAAGCTGCAACAGATAGAGCACAGGATGAACAAGAGTTTTCTTTCTAGCATTTGTAGCATTTGGGGACTCAAAATGAGGTCATGGTGTGAGAAACCTGGAACCAATCAGGAAATTGTCACTTTTTACTTTAACTATTGAGTTTTAATGAAAGACTCAGAGCAGTAATCACTAGCTTGGAGAGGGCACAAAAAGAACAGTGAGTTTTAGAGTTGTCAGTTTAAAATATGTGTGGTTTTGACACAATACATTGGGAGCCTCATGGAATCACATCCCAGACATGTTTTACAGTTACAGTTAATTAAGGCCCTCCTTCAAGATTTGAACTAGGAGCTTTTCAAATTTTGCACACACACACACACACACACACACACAGCCAAACATTTATATGTAGTATGATGAAAGAGAGGTTTCCTTCCAAGTTCTTTACCCATAAGTTTTCAAATCACAAATGCCTGTTCAAACTTTTACAGGGACAGGGGAGCTCTATAACTGGGCCTACTAGATAGATTTTCTGGCTAAAGGGGTTCTCCTCCCATTCAGTAAATGGTAAAAATAAGCAGAATTACAAAATGTGATAGTTTATCATAGGAAGAGAGATTGGACTTGTGATTTCATTTGGAATAGGAACTTTTTAATGAAGAAACTACCCTTCTCTGCATCTTCCCTTCAATCTAGTCTTGGAAACCTGCTGGGGCATTGAAAAGTTGTGACTTACCCAGGGTCAGATATCCTATATGTGTCAGAGATAAGCCTTTAATTTAAGTGTTCCATGTTCCAAGGAAAGTTCTTCCATTACACCACAACTATCAGATTATTGCAGATAGGATAATATAGGTAGATGGAAAGTTGATAATACTATGTTTTTTTAAATCAATAGTGAGCCTTAAAGCTATCAACCATTTTAATTTCAGGGGCAAAAATTATGACATTTGACCCCATCTACAAAGTGTCTTCTTTGGCCATTTTATTTCTTGACTGCTCTACTGTTTTATGGAGGGATGACCATACTCTTTTCCTTTCTAACTTCAGTTTCTGGAATGTTGATTTATCTTAAACTCCTCTGACCACTTGTTTCTTTGTCTCACTTACCTCTTTGTCTAACTACTACTGACAACCTATTATGTGTGGTATTGGAAGTACAAAATCATTATCAAGATTGAAATCCCAATATTTAGATTTCAAGGCTATTGCCCTTTCCACCTTGTCTTAGAACATTTATCATCATCACCATATCACCACCAACAATAATTATTAATTTGTTTGGGCTCCTAATTCAATCACATAGTTTCATTCTGGGTGACTTATTTTTAAATTTGTAAAATGAAAAGTTGAATTAAATTATCTCTAAGTTTCCTTTGAATCCTAAATCTACAAAAATAGGAATCTTAGAACCTAGCACCTGTCTGCAGATAAATTCCAGATCTTTATTTCTAGAAGTGATCTCCTACCAGTCTTTAGTTCTAGTTTTATAG
The DNA here is from genome assembly GCF_037893015.1 of Macrotis lagotis. Classification (NCBI taxonomy): domain Eukaryota; kingdom Metazoa; phylum Chordata; class Mammalia; order Peramelemorphia; family Peramelidae; genus Macrotis; species Macrotis lagotis. The sequence continues at coordinate 495,054,929 of NC_133666.1, forward strand.
AAAGTGATTTTTATTGAATCACCAACTGCTAGGTAAAACTTACCATAATATAAAATTCTTAAGCTACATGAAAGTCTATTCCTCTTCCCTTTAATTCTAGTCTAAGCCAGGGATATCCCACCTGATGTACTAGAACCAAGTACAGCCTTTCAGAGCTCTTTGTGTTGCCGTTGAAGGAAACCAAAGAACAAAGAATGTTATTTTAACTGTTAATCCATAAATGAAAGTAGTAATATCTTCTTTGTAAAACCAAAGCTTATATCATAATACCTATATCTAGGATGTTTAATTAATGGTAAACAACTGACTAGAAAAAATATATGCTGGAATCACTTTTAAGTTTACTCTGTATTATTAATAATTATTCCATCACTTTCTTAAGGCTAAACAATCAACAAAACAATACATTAAGTCCTGATTTAGAGCATTTATCAGTTTCCAAGGTGTAAATGCTCACACTAGTATTCAACAATTGACTCTTTCAATTCAGTCTGTGCAGGCTCCATGTTAATTCTGTCCCATAATGACTTTCTAACTAGAAATAGAGAAAAACATTAAAGTATTAATATTTTGTTTCCCTTTGTCATTGTCACATTGGTGAATTCTACCTTCTATTGTGGGTCAGGTGAACCACATGTATTATAATATGGATTACAATTATCTTTTTTTTTGAACTGGGGAAAATTCAGTGAGATAGTCTGAATGGAGCAGAGGACTAGGGGTCAAAAGAACTAATTTCAGATCCTGACTCTGACCCAAATTGACCATGGTCATATGTTCATAGTTACAAAAACCATGTTTGTACTTTTCAACTTAAATTAACAAAATAGTCTCTGACTTCCTTAAGACTGAGGTCCATTTAAGCAGGTAACTGTGTTGAATTATTAGGAAGGATATACTAAACACATCCCTTAACCTTCCATGCCATCTTCATTTTATTCTTGTTGGATAAGTCTCTTTCCTTATTCAGTCTCAGTCTTCTCATCTGCAAAATGGAAATGGCAGCACTTTTTTTTTGAAAGTGTAGCTAGATAGGTCAGGGGAATGCTGAAGACAAAGTTTATGTAGATTTAAAGAAAATATTTGGCAAATGCATGTTATTCTTGTGAATAAGATGAAAGGATATCAGCAAATTGATAATACAATCAGATGGATTTAGGACTGATTGACTACCTGGACCCAAAGAACATATATTAATAGTGTGATGTCCATTTCAAGAGAGATCTCTACTGGATTGTTCCAGGGATCTGTTCTAGGTCTTATGTTATTTAACATTTTGATTAGTGACCTAGATGATGGCATTAATAAAGGTAACTTTATTTTGTTCAAGTCTCTGGGTTGTTAGAAGCATTATGTTTGGGGTAAGGGACTGTGACATTTGTAATATCAACAAGGAAATCCCCAAATTATGTATAGTTCCCAAATTAGACCTCCCTAAGGAATCATAGAAATAAACAACAGCTAGTTGTTGATGATCTCCTTAATAATTTGAACAGGGATTTAGGTCCAGGATCCATCAAGTCTTGGAGAACAACAGAGTTGCATTTGTTTGCTCCTGTCCATTGATTTCTATGAACTTGGATACTGAACCACATGCATTCTCTTTTGTGTATGCAGGCCTATCCATTAAAGTTCAACTCAGTGTCCTTTAACCTTCACAATTAAATAAATGTCCATACATTCATAGACCCATGTTTGCCAATTTGCAGTTTAAGTTAACAAAATGGTCTCTGATCCCTTTGGGACTGATGTGCTAAACATATTTTTCCATTTAAGCAGGTATTTGTGCTGAATTATTAGGAAGGATGTGCTAAACATTTCCTTCACCTTCTTCATCACCTTCATTTTGTCCCCAATTGAACTAGGCTCTTATCTGTCTCATCTGGGAACTGGGTAAAATAAGCAACTGGGCAAGGGGAAAATGAAATTCAGGGTTGAGCATCATCAGTTTATTGATGGCATTGCATCCCCTAGTGTCCCATTATCCCTCAGAGCAACCTTGCTTACATGTTAAATAGGAGAAGTGGTTATCCTGGGGGGTAATGTACGATCCCCTGGGGCTTTCTCAAGAAGATAATTGACCTTATATGGGCATCAGCCAGCTCTCCAGGGGAAGTGTGTCTTATTCACTTTCCTGGCCCCAGGGTTGGGACACAAATGAAAGCCTGGGGGAAAAAGTGTGTCTTGGTTACCCAGTCAGGAATAAAATGCGTTCCATCAATTCTGAAGTACAAAAATGAATGTTTGGGGCTTGTCTGTAATTTTGGGGAACTTCCCTTGTGGGATAGAGAGAAGCATGGTGGTAATAAATTTGAGGCCTATAATTCTATCTCAGAAATTCTATCTCTATTCTATGCATGAAGACTTAATTCCTCATCCTTATCACCCCATATTAAAAATATGAATCATTTTGGTCAGAAGGGAAAAAGAGAAGGATAATTTGGCTCTTTCTATGTAAACCCTTCACTACTTTGGGTGAAAAAGAAATTCACAGATTAGACCGAAAGAAGATCAATAATATTCCCTTCCTATAGAAAAGTAGGAAGCTCATTTCAGTAACTTCTCAAAAGCTATTCTTTTTCTTATATCCCCAGATATTACAATCCTTGTGACATTGATAAGAGTAATAAATAGGACTATTTTAAAACTGGTTATAGGTTCTTTCAAATACATTGTTAGTCACAACTAGGATCATGACTCTAAGTGGGAAGATACCTTAGGGACCATTCAGTTCAGCACCTTCATTCTAGAGATAAACTGAGGTCCAGGGGAATTAAATGATTTGACTCAGATCATACAGGTAGTGAAATCACATGTAGGATTTGAGGAGACAGTGCTATTTCAACTATACTCCAGTACCTTTTAATTGCTGTTGTTATTGTTCAGTCAGCCACCTCTTTGTGACCCCATTTAGAATTTTCTTGGTGAAGATATTCCAGTAGTTTGCCATTTTCTTCTCCAGCTCATTTTACAGATGAGGAAACTGAGGCAAGCAGATTAAGTGACTTACCCTGGATCACATAGCCAGAAGGGAGATCAGACCAGATTTAAACTCCTAACGATGAATCTTCCTGACTCTAGGTGCAGCACTCTATCCAGTATTACCTAGCTCTCCTACACTCACTGTATTTGTTTGTTGAGCCTAACTTCAGGGAATCTCATAGATTTAATCTACAAAAGATAACTTCTTAATGACTTTTTAATCAATCAGCCTTTAAGGAACTACAGGCAGAATGTGTCAAGGAATGATTAGGTAAAGGCTGAAAATTCTGTAGTTTGGTAAGAGAGAGTAGCTCAAGTTACAAGGTCTGGGACTTTTGGAGAGGGGAGACTCTTCTCTCACAAACAAAGAAAAAAGATGTTCACATACTTTTGTTGACAAGATACTTCTTTACTGTGAATTAAGTAATATCACCATCACCATCTCATCATCATAAATAATGAGTATGTAGCACTTTAAAATTTATGAAACACTGTATATACATCATCTTATTTGAACCTCACAATATCTCCAAGTGGTTGTTACTATAAGTATTATTATTATTATTATTATTATTATTATTATTATTATTATTATTTTTATACTCATTTACCTTTGGTATTATTATGATGCTTATTTTCTAGATAAGGAAATTGACTTACTGTTATTCTGATTTAAGAGTTGAGATTTGATTTTAGGTTTTTTTTTGCCTCTAAACACTTTATCTACACCACCATGCAATCCTCTATCAATTGTGTATAATAATTAGTGAAGATGATAATATTTGTCCTTTCTTCTCCAAGAAGATTATGATATCAGATGGGTGATGCCATGACAAGCACATGAAATAGATTTGAGGGAGGAGGTACTGTGCCAAATCAACAACCTCATTTTCTCCTCCAGAGTTATCTGGATCCAGTGGTCACATAGGAATCAAGATATCTAGAGATGGTCGCATAGCTAGAAAGTAACTGAATCTATTTCCTATTTCTAAAGCTAGTGTTCTTTCCACTGCACCCTCGATAATAATTATTATAGTAGGAGTAGTATAGTGGATAGAAAACTTGTTAGGCCCATGTTCAAGGTTAGTTATTTTTTCAGCTGTTTTTTTCATCCATGCCTTTTTTTTGTGACTAAATTTGGGGATTTTCTGGGCAAAGATACTGCAACGGTTTTTGCTATTTCTTTCTCTAGTTCTATTTCTTTCTCTAGTTCATTTACAGATTAGGAAATTGAGGTAAACTTGCCTAGGGTCACACAGTTAGTATCTGAAGTCAGATTTGAACTCAAGTCCTCTAGGGTAAGCATTCTATTGACTGCCTGCCCATGTTCAAGTCTGACCTATGATTAAACACTGGTTGTATAACCTTGGGCAAATTATTTAAATATTCGTTGCTCCCAGCAACTCTCCAAGACTGCAAGTTGCAGAGAAGAAGTTACATCATTGGGAGTTCTTTGTGTTGAAGAAAGCATAGATCTAGTCTCTATCCCTGAGTATCATTTGATAGATAAGAAAACTGAAGCTCACAGAAATCAAATGCCTCATCCAAGATCAGAACCAGGATAAGAATTGAGGTTAAATGTTCTTTAACTGTGATCTGGTGTTCTGCACACTGTAGTATGGTACCAAAGAAAGATTTCTGTGTTATCAGATGACTTGAAATCCAGGCCTGGCTCTACCACCTATGTCACTTTTAATAAGTCCTTCTGCCTCTCTAGACTTGCTTCCTCACCTATAGAATGACTAGATGATAATTCAGGTCTTTCCAGCTCCAAATTGATCATTTTTTTCCTGAGCTCCCTGAGACTTATTTTAGTTTTTATGTCCTCAGTTGTTCATCTAATTTCTAATCCTTTGTATCTTCATGACTGTTGCTTCAAACTCTGCATCCAGTACACTTTCTCCTTTCTTGGACTTTCAAAAGTGTGAGGAAGATAGTTCAGAAAGGAACTCAAGTTGCCATCATAAATCTTAAGTGATTTTTAGAAAGATTTATAATTCTCCTAAATGATGACATATTTCTCAAAGATCAGTAAAATATTTCTGAGTGATATATAGTTAGGGCAGTTGTGTCTCTGCTGTAAACCTGTAGAAACACACCAAGCCGGCAGAATATTTAATGAGTATTATTGGTCACAGCTTTTGTTTTCAATCTGCCAAAATTTCAATGAAAAAAGGCAGACCACACAGAAAACTGGTCTTCTCTGTACCAAAGTCTAGTTGAAAATGACTTGGGGTATTTTTATTTGCTTGTTGTAACAAAAGGGGGGAAGGAGGAGAAATGGATGACAGCATTTGAAAATGGTCCTAGCATTTTAAAAGCAATTTTGGGGGGAGTTGATTTATGCATAAAACCTGTTCTGTATATTAAATAAATTTGTAGTTTTAATCGCTGGGAGGAGGAAAAAAAACCATCTAGCTACAAAATATCCAATGTCGTAGGTCATTTGTGTCAATCCCCTGAGAACACTCATTTATATGTATTGGATGGGGGAGGAGGAAGAAAGTTGGAAAGAGGTGGCTGAGGAGTTACTATTACATTTAAAAAAAAATTGGTCAGTGACGTTTAAACCCAATTATGATCTATGCTTCAGGAAATTCAATTAAAACAATATAAAATTGTACATTTACCTGGCTGCTTGGGTAAAGGAAAAAAGAGGATGAGGCAGGGACGACTTCATAGCTTATGGTGATGGGGATGAAAAGGCAAGAATGCTTTCTCCACTCCAATGGAAACTAATGGGGCATGCATTCCTCATTCTCAGTCTATTTGAAACTGTAACAGGGGATATCACATCTGGCAAAACTACTTTGAGTCATGTTACAGTACTTAGAGCATCATCTGGACTTTGGGAAACAACGTTTTAAAAATAAGGAACGTTGTATCTTGCATTAGCATTGATGAAAGGTTCTGATAAGTTGCAGAGGGCTTGCAGGCTTAAGGACCTAGTTATAAAATCATGTTTTTCATGGAATGGTTTTCAATATTTTAGGGCAGAGAATTGAATGTTTCTGCATTTCTAGAACTAGCTTTTCCCCCCTTAACTGGTGGCCACTGAGAAAACAAAGATCACCTAGTGAAAAGGGACCTCATTGGGAAGCAAAGAGAATGTTGAAGGATTCAAAACAAACCGCATCAAACAACTGGGGAAAATTGCCTTCAGTGAAAAACCTCATAGACAGATGGTTCCTATATGAATAAAGGCTAGCATACAACCTGAACTTGCCTGTAACATTTGGCACAATCTTTAACTTTATGAACCAATGAGAAAGTAATCACACCTCTGTGCACCTCAGTGGTACAGACCTTTACGCACAGTACGAAAATTGCCCTTGCTAACTTTAATGAGGCATTTTGGGATTTAAGCTCCTAAAGCTTCAGACATATAGCATGAGAATGCATGTGTATCTTTATTTAAGGCAAACTGATACAGGTTATCTCTTCTTGGACTGTGATCTCTTTTGGAACAGGGGACATGAATATATTACCTAATCTTAGTAACATGTAGCCAATATACCATCTTTCATTTGTACATTCTTTACTGAACATCTAATTGCGAAACTATTATTTTAAGAACTGAAATCACAAAGACAAAAACCCCCAAGCAAACCAAAAAACACATATCCTGCCCTCAAATGGTTTATACTTATTTGGGGGTGGGTGTGGGGTAAAGGAGACATACCTTATATAAACAGATAATAATTAAATAATAATAAAATAACTAAATAAAAATGAAATATAGGCAAAATAATTTCATAAGGGAAAGTATTAACAGGTGAAAATACTTTAGATTACATTGCTCAGCTCATAGATCTCATTTTATACAAGCCTTTCTGATACCTTTACTTAGTGGCCTCTTCTTTTAAATTTTTGCATATGTGCCCTTAACATTCATAATAAAGAAAGAAAATACCTGCCATATAGAATGTAAGCTTACTGAGGGCAGTTTTTCTTTTTCTTTTCTTTTTTTTTTTTGTCTTTTGTCTTGTTATTCTCAGAAGCTTGATGCATTGGATTGGATTAGATGGCAGTCAGTGATCCACGAGAAGATAAACTTTTAATGACCTAGTTTTACTAAAAAATGATTCAAAATCATGTGATAAAACTTAAAGAATTTTGCATGACAAAAAATAGCCAGCACAAATTTTATTATTTTTCTTGTTGTTGCTGGGGCCTACTTATGTGTATAAACTCTTCTACATTTTCCATTGTACAGTAATAGTTCATCATTTGGCTGCCAAAGAGCTTACAAAATATGGAACTATGAGGCAACTTTTCAATTGGTTTAATGCCCATGGTATCCTTTCACTTAAACACACCTCTAGTTGCCATTTAAAGGGTTTTTGAAATTTATTTTGACCTGGGAAAATGGGAAGCTAATCTGAGGATTGACTCAAGATACAACATCCAGTTTTAGGAAGTTTCTGTGTAGGTTCATCTTTGATATATTAAAAGAAAATTTTCACTTGCCTAAGTGGATCTCAAAACATCAAACAGTCTAATTTCTTGGAGACCCAAGTTTAGTTTGTGGGACAGGACTCATGTATACAGCTGCTTCCTATTTAAGAGGTGTGAAAGAGAAGAGAGGGTTAAAAGACACACAATCTAGTGAACCAGAGAATTAGCTCTTACCATAGAAATGAATAAATATAGACTTATGTGTGGTTCCCAGGAAAATAAAACCCACATACACATCAAAGGTTCCGAGAAGTTTGCTTCCACTTTAGCAGTGCAGCTCACAGGTTTTCTGAATATCCGTTCAGCTGTTTCAAATGCTGGTTATAAAGAGTCCCCAGTGTCCTATATTGCACCCGTGATTATAAAAATATTTAAAGCCACAGAAAAAATATATGGCTGTGCAGACACATATATTGATTTATTGTATACCATGGTTTGATACACATTGAAAGGCAAGGTTTTAGGCTGACAAGAGCATCATAGGAGCAGGCTCCAATCCATATATTATAGTGCCAGCCTCAGAAAAGTAGCAGGGCCTAATATAAGGCTATAATATAGGGTTTCTGAAAACTCCCCTACATAAGCAGCAGACAACATAAAAAGTTACATTACTATTTATGTGACATGGAGTCATATTAGTAGTGATGTGACCACATAAATAGTAATGTGACTTTTTTGGAATATGGAAATTAAAGAAAAATGTTTCAAACAGAAACCATATATTATGAAAAATAACAAATCTTCCCGAAATGTTGGAGAAACAAGAGATGGAATGGGGGAAGGGAGAAAACCCTGGGAGTACATAGGGAAGATTTTTACATTTTCTTTTTCTATTCTAAATTTTTAGTTCAAAAACATACAATGAAATGAATGACTCTTTACTTTTCCCTTTCTTTTCAACTTCATAGATTATCACATCCTTTGGAAGAGACTATTACTTATTCTTAAATATCTTATATGATCTCAGTACTAATATTAAAGCATTGCAAAATGTAAATGTGCATGCATTATAAATAGGCGTCTCTGTGTTTTTGCTCCTTGTATCTTTCTGCACAATCTCTGACACCTAGAGTAATAAACTGGAGGACCCACTATGGCATAATAATTATGATAGCAAGGGCCTGTGTTGGACCTGTCATATCAGACAACAGTTTTCTCAAACTTCTCTCTTCAAGCAAAAGCTGTGTAAAATATATATGTGTATATGTAGATACATGTATTTATATAGAGAGATATGTTTATTTATATATATATAGATAGATAGATATGCACATTTACACATTTGTGGATGTATATGAAAGAATGAGTTTGTAAATGTAAATGTAAAAGGAATTGGGGGTGTCTCAAATTGAAAATCGATATAACGCAATGTTTCCTGAATCTTTGTTCATGAGACCATATGGTGAACTCTATACCTCCTTTCAAATAGAATTTTTCCCTGTTGTAATGAATTCCAGAGACTTTTAAAGGTAGAGAACATGGCTAGAAAGATTTTTCCTGTGAAAATTCCACTTAACTTCTCTTAGACATAGCTCCTAGTTCAGTTCTAGATGTAAAATAATCAATAAATTCTTGGGAAATAAATGAATAGAATCTGCTGTTATGGATATCAATGCATCCTGCTATAATGCAAACATAAGTTTAAAATTAAGTAATTATGAGATTGTGGACAATTATCCACCCCTTTTTCAGTCCTGGTTTCCTAGCTACCCCTAAAATGAGGGATAACTTTGAGAGTGACCAAAATTCAAGTAGAATAACTTTCTGTTAACAAAGGGTCCTCTTCTCTCAGGCTTTATTAAATTATTTTAAGTAAGGGGAGTAGGAAATATTGACAGAATTCTCTGTTTCTTATTTCAGAAATCACTGTACCACCCTATACTTTAAAAGTATTGCAAAAGATCTAATAAGGTGATTAAAAGGAATTTTATGAATATTGGCAAGATATAGAAATATTTCTAAATGTAGAATAACATAATTGATAGAAGGCTAGTCTTGTATTGAGGAACATTTCTCAGATTTTTCAGATGTTTATTGGGAGTATTCCTGTTTTCTGCTTTCAAAAGGAGAAGTGTAAACTATACATAATTATATGGAAAAATGCAATTGTTATGAATAAGTTTTATAACCCTGTGGACCTACTGTTCATGGAATTTTCTTGGCAAGAATGCTGGAGAATTGCCATTTTCTAGTAGATTAAGGCAAAAAAAGAGGTTAAGTGACTTAGGCAAGGTCACACAGCTAGTATCTTAAGTCACATTTGAACTCATGTCTTCCTAACTACAAGTACAGTAATCTATCTACTGATTCATCTCACTGTCCCTACTAATATAAGAGGAATACAAATTTATGCAATTTAGAGATTTTACCTCATATTTAATCGACTGACAAAGACAGCAAAAGTGAAAAATGTCAAATGTTGGAAGAGCTATAGGGGAAAAAAAGAATCACTAGTGTCCTATTGGTGGAGTATGAATTGGGAAAATAATTGGAACTATGCTGATGTTTCTGAAAATCAGAGAAGAAAAGAATCTGTAAAAGAAAAAAAATATTTATAGTAACTCTTTCCCTAATAGTCCTAAACTGGAAATTAAGTGTGTCCTTCTATTGGACAGTGGTTAAATGAATTGTGGTACCTGGATGTAATGGAATAGTATTATGCCAAAAGAATAAAGAAATGGACAATTACAGAGAAAAATGGGAAGATATTTCTAAACTTAAGCAGAGAAAAGTGAGAAAAACTGAAAGAAAAATTATATAGTGATAATGACATGGAGAAAGACTTCAAAAGTTTGATCAATACAGTGATAAACCACAATCCAAAAAGATATAAGTGAGATATGCCACCAGACATAAAGGTGATGAATTTAAGATACAGAAAGACATACATTTTTAGACATGGTTAATGTGAGAATTTGTTTTCCATACTATATAGATTTATCTTGAGGGATTTATTTAAAATTTACTAAGTGGCAGAAAAAGAGTCATTAATAATGCTTAAAGTAAAAAAAATGAATGAAGTAAAATTAAAATTAAAAAGGAATTGACTGTTTTGTTTAAACTAAATAAAAAAAATTGTTTCATGGGGTTGCTCCTTTAGTCAAAGTGAAGATTGTAATTTATTTTGAAAAGTGAAAAATGTTTGTTACAGTAACTCATAACCAACTTGTTGAAGATGAAGAGAATAATTTTAGTTTACAAAGTTCATCAAAGTGTATAAAATTTTGGGAAGGAAGGAAGTTCACAAATGATGAAACTTCATGAACTTGTGTGACAGCCTCTTTAAATTCTCACAGCTATAGCTATGCTATGATACATCAAGGTATGTCTAATAAGTTTTTTTTCTATTAAGAAAATGATTGCTTTGCTCACATAAGCTTCTTGAGGACAGGGGATATTTTCCATTTTTTCTTTGTATTCCCAGCACCTACGTAATATATGTCATATTAAGTGTATATTCAATAAGATTATTAAGAGCAGAAAGATCTTGGGAAGCTACTGCTGAATTGAACTGAATTGACATTTATACTGAATAAGTATTGAATAAAAAGCACATTTTAAGCAACCATTTTGAGCAACTTATCAAAGCTAAATTTAATTAATGTTTGCTGCACAAATAATAATGGCCGAGTTCTTTATCTGATATTTGTTATTTTAAAGCAAAACAACTGTCTATTTGTCTTAAAGATGATCTATCTGAACTAAATCTACCAAGACAAGATAATAAATGATACTGTTTGATTTTTTAAAAGTATATTTGAATTCCACATGGTTTGCCTTTGACAGCAGGATTCAGGCTCAGGTTACACTTATGTGCAGTCACATAATTAACACAGCTGTTTTGGGCAGCATGTTATAGCAGAAAGAAGCCTGGGGCTAGAAAAATCAGGAGACTTGAATTTTGGGTCTGTCATTCATTTGCTATGTGACCTCAAGCAAATCACTTAACCTCGAAGTCTCAGTTTCCTCAATAGTAAAATGAGCTTAATCATACTTGGCTTATCTTCATTTTAGAGATATGAAGATTAAATGAAATAATGCATGTGCTCCTTCTCTTTGCAACATTTGTTGTGGCCATTTCAATGTATGGCATTACCATTGAACCACAAATTTGTAAGTGACCAAATATGAAGACATTTTTTCATTCCATTAGATTATTCATTGAGAAAATTTATTACTATCCTAAAATAAAACAAAGAAAGCAGAGGAGATTAGGAGTTATTAACCTGGATTCTGTAAAGTTGTTTTTAGAATATTTTATTAATAACAATAATAATAATAATTTTATTTTTAAAATAATTGATGCTCTTTGTCTTCCTTTGTATTTTATTTTTCTATATTTCAACATTATTCTAAGAAAGGTTCCATAGGTTTCACATTGCCAAAGAGGTCCATGACACAACAAAGATTAAGAACCACTTCTATATAACAGCTATCAATGTGGTATTCTAATTTGGTTAATGGTGATTGATTATAACATCTATAGGATAGTGGAGCTAAATTCTTTACATATTCATTCACTCTATAATAGATGGGTAAAAACAGAAGAAAAATCAAATGTCACCAATGATTTTACCTGATCAATGATTGATATTTCCTTCTAGGGTCAATGGTCAATAGCAGGTAATTAATATCTGTCCTACTTCCTTCCCCTTTAGATATAGAGTTCTATTTTGCTCCTTGCTGTCTAGATTTGGCTACATTTGAGCCTAAGAATTTTAAAATAGTTTCTCCATCCCCTAAATAAAATATTATCTGCCACAGAAAAATAATATGAGGCATTTATACAAGGTTTAGGACTAAGAAGGGGGAAGCAAGGCTCCTTTGTTTCTGATTTAATGAGGGTGATCATGTTCTCTTTGTATGGTTTTAATGTGATTCTTTAGGATGAAAATTGGTTGACTAAAAATGAACTACTTTATAACACTTTAAAAATTTCTCAAAACCTTGAGGAAATTTATAAATTTGAAAATGTTTTAGAAACTCTACCTAATGCTCAACAAAATGGATAGAAACCTGATTGACTAAAGCAGAAACCTGACAGAAGGCAGCTTGTCTGGGATGCAGAAAAAAAAAACAGGTTAAGGAAAAAGATGGCAGAAGTTATTGGAGAATAAAAGAAAAAAAAACAATTGATTCTACAGTGATGTAGAAACATAAAGGAGATTATTTTTTATTAAATTAAAAAATTATTTATTTAAGGCAATGGAATTAAGTGACTTACCCAAGGTCACACAGCTAGACAATTAAGTTTCTGAGGCTGGATTTGAACTCACATCCTCCTGACTCCAGGGCAGGTGCTCAGGAAATTACTTTTTAAAGCAAATAATGATATTGGTTTATATATACATGGTGATTTAAAATTTACAAAACTATAACCTCATAACAACCCTATGAAGCATAGGTTATAACTATAATAATCTTCATTTTATACCATGAGGAAACTGATAGAGGAATTACATAATTTGCATCACAGAGCTCATAAGATTAGAATCTGTATTCCAATTCAAGTATGTTCTCACTTTAAATAAAATGTTCTTCCCCCTAAAACACATGACCTTAAAAATGCCTTTTAAAAGAGAAGCAAGGTAGAAACACAAAAAGGGAGTGAGAAAAGGAAATGGGTGGAAGAGACTTCCCCCCCTCTCTTATTTTTCTTCTATCAAGGCTAAAATTATTTTTAAGGATGAAATGATTTTTATAAATATTTAACTTTTTTATCTTTGGCAAAGCATGCTATGTTTTTCAATTTTTAAAAATCCAAATATTGTATCTCACCAGTTGTCTTAAATTTTTTCCCTTCCATCCATTTTTTGAGTGGGATATGTTAATAGAAAGAAATTCAAACTTTTTGAGCTGCTCCCAAGTATTTTAGAATTTAAAATGCAATAAGATTCTCTTGCCTCTTCAAGGAACATTTGAAATTGTATCAAGCATGATAAATGGGATGAAAATGGTGCAGAGGGGAAAGCCTTGCTTGTTTCTTAGCCAAGTGGAAACTTAATCGTTTATTATTTAGTAGCCCCATCCTTTTCAGTTCCCCCCTTTTTTTCACCCTTAGACTCTTTAGAAACCTCATTTGGCCAACCTCAATGTATCCTAGAAGAATGACATCTGCAGCTGTTATACAAGCTGAGAATCCTTGTTGCACTGGGTGGAGAAAAGAAGTGACTACAAGGGCATCTTGCTTACCAAAGGAACATGATGGAGACATACCTATTTTACATCTTTACCAGGAATTTCAGGCATAGTGATAATTACATTTTGACTTAGCATTGTGTCTATGAGCTAATCTTTTTTTCTATCAGAAGTAACATGTACAATTTATATTTATATTCTCCACCATCTTCTAAAAGAAGGATCTTAACAGTGTCTACTTATAGCTGGAAGGGCCTGCTGAAATAATTTTTTAGATGAGGAAATTCTATGGCCAACTAGGGTCACACAGGTATCAGAGAAAAGTTGGCAATGTAGGCCTTCTGAATTTAAATCCATCTGATTTCACTGTGATTTTAGGCTTGATGATAATGGCCATTAAAGATCAGTGAAACCTCTCTCTCTGATAGAGAGGGGGAGAGGGGGAGAGGGGGAGAGGGGGAGAGGGGGAGAGGGAGAGAGAGAGAGAGAGAGAGAGAGAGAGAGAGAGAGAGAGAGAGAGAGAGAGAGAGAGAGAGAGAGAGAGAATTCTGTTTAGTCAAGAAGGTTTTCAAATCCTGGATCTTCTGACACATCCAGGCTGGGTTGTCTTAGGTAAGTCATTAACCTCTTGGAACTACTAGCATTCCACCAAGATTACCAGTTGTTTGCAGTAAAGGTAAAGATGTACATTGGCAGAAGGTTCTTCCTGGGAGTATTCTACACCAGTGAAATGAAGGCTCTACTCAAAATAATAACAAAGTTGGCTTAAAAACTAAATGTGTTTCATAATTACAGGTAATCCAAACTAATTTCCAAAGAATTGCACAGGGCCATTTCCTGGGTGTATTCTGCACCCTTACGCTGTGTGTCCTCCACAGCCACCATTGTGAGATTTTCAGATATGTGTCAATTTTAAGCCCTGGCAGTCCTGGCACCGGCTTTGATCTTTAGGAAGGCTGATGAAATCATGGTGGGAGAACTCAAAAGCTCCTCCAAGTCCCCTTACTTCCAAAGGAGATGGGGGAAAGGCCACTTTTAAATTTCCAGATAAGTATTAACCTAATTCTCCAGGCCTTATTTTCAAAGCAGAGCAGAGGAGTCAGGAGCCTTTGAAAACTGAGGTCCTGTGCAACTTGCACTTTTCAGTCACAATGTTTTTGTGTAGGGATTAGACAAAGGATAGCACGAAAAGGACATTTAAGTCAGCTTGCTATCTAGCCTCTCCCTATGAACTATCTCATTTTAGTCATTACTGTTCACTTAGCAACACTCAAGAAAGAGGGCAGAAAGTTTCCTTTTGAGCCCACAAAAGAAAACAATTTTTTTTCCCAGGCAGGTGATGCAATTATTGAATCATTTTTCCTCCTGTGTTAGCCGATAAATAAATAAATAAAGGCCCCCATAACGCTGCTTCCCACAGTTCATTTCTGCATTTCATTCATTTTCTGCGCCCTGGGAGTGCCTCCCACAGCTCACTGGGTGGCTGCGAAGGCTGGAGAATGGCGGCTGGGCAGTTCACATCTGTTAAGGAGCTGCATCCCAGCTGTGTGAGACAAGTGAGCGCAAACTGCCAGCCCTGTCCGCGGGCCCACGGGTCAATTCATCAACAGCCGAGCTACTGCTGAGAGGAATTTCTCTCAGGCAAGCAGGATGAACCTCGGGTGACTCTTTGCCTGGGTCTAGACATCCCCCTCCCCCTCACACACAGACACACAGACCCACAGCCACACACACACACACACACACACACACACACACACACACACACACATATGCACACACACACAGCCATCAGTCAACCTATGGTTGAACTGTGTTTCACCTTCTGACCTTTAATCCAACCCAGACAAACATTAGAGTGTGAACTAGACCTCTGTGGGGCCAAGAGACCTTTTCACCCACCTTCACTTCCTTTACATTCTGACTTCCAATGTATAGACATACTCACACACCATGTAAGCCCTCCTGCTGCCACTTGTAATGACTTAGAAGTTCAGCTACTGAGTAGCTAGCTTGAGATCCAGGGTGGGAAAGAAGCTCCAGCCATCAAATGTTTCACTTCCTATGTAAGCAGTAGCCTTTTCAGTAGTAATAATGGCAGTAGTAGTAGTAGTAGTAGTAGTAGTAGTAGTAGTAGTAGTAGATGTAGTAGTAGTAGTAGTAGTAGTGGTGATGGTAGTAGCAGTGGTGGTGGTGGTATGGTAGTAGTGGTAGGATTGGTGATCATTGTGGTAATAGTATGGATGGCCGTGGTTGTGGTGGTAGTAATAGTAGTAGTGGTGGTGGTAGTACTAGTAGCAGGATTGGTGCTGGTGGTAGTAGCAGTGGTGGTGATGGTGGTGGTGGTGGTAATAGTAGTGGTAGTGGTAGTAGTAAGAGTGGTGGTAGTACTAGTAGCAGGATTGGTGCTGGTGGTAGTAGTAGTGGTGGTGATAGTGGTGGTGGTGGTAATAGTAGTGGTAGTAGTATAGTAGTGGTAGTAGTAATAGTAAGAGTGGTGGTAGTACTAGTAGCAGGATTGGTGCTGGTGGTAGTAGCAGTGGTGGTGATGGTGGTGGTAATAGTAGTGGTAGTAGTAATAGTAAGAGTGGTGGTAGTAATAGTAGCAGGATTGGTGCTGGTGGTAGTAGCAGTGGTGGTGATGGTGGTGGTAATAGTAGTGGTAGTAGTAATAGTAAGAGTGGTGGTAGTACTAGTAGAAGGATTGGTGCTGGTGGTAGTAATGATAGGGATGGTGATAGTGGTGGTGATAGTAGTAATAGTGGTAGGGGTGATGGTGGTAGTAATTGTGGTAGGAATGGTGATGGTGGTGGGAGTAGTAGTAGTAGGGATGGATGGTGGTGGTGGTGATGGCAGTAATGGTAGCAGTGGTAGTAGTGATGGTGATAGTGATGGTAGTTGTGCTAATAGTACTAATAGTAGTAGAGGTGGTATTAGTGATTGTAGTAGTAGTGATAGTAGTGCTGGTGGTAGTAGTAGTAATAGTATTAAGAATGGTGGTGATGGTAATAGTAGTAGTAGTAGGGATGGTAGTGGTGGTGGTAATAGTAGTAGTAATAGATACAGTGGTAGTAATATTGATGGCAGTTGTGGGAGTAGTATTAGTAATAACAGTGGTAATAGTGGTGGGGGTGGTAATGGTAGTCGGAATAGGAGTAGGAATGGTAATGTTGGAAGAGTGATGGTAGTAGTAGGAGGAGGAGGAGGAGGAAGAGGATAATGATGGTAGTTGTAGTATTAGTAGTGATAGTGGTTGTTATAATTGAATATCAACAGTTGTGGCATTACTAATAGCGGTGATAGCAGTAATAATAATATTTGCACTGTTAATAGTAGTATTGTCATCTAAATTACTTTTCCAAATAAAATAGAAGTCTACTAGTTATTATTGTTCAATAGTCTCCGACTCTTTGTGTCCCCATGGATCATACCACACCAATTCTATCCATGGGTTTCCTTGACAAAGCTATAGGGTTGGTGTGCCAATTCCTTCTCCAGGAGATTAAAGCAAATAGAGGTTAAGTGACTTGCCCAGGATCACACAGTTAGTACGTGAAGACAGATGAGAACTCGGGGCTTCCTGACTCAAGAATCAGTGCTTTATCCACTGAGCCAGCTAGCTTCTTCAGAGAAGTCTTCAGAGAAACTTCAGAGAAACTTTATATCCATCTTTCTGCTCCTCCTGAAAATGCATACTTAGTAAAAAAATAATTTTCTAGGAATTGAACCTGGTCCATCTAGTCTAAAAAATTGTTCCTTGAAAGTGGAAAAACCTAAAAGAAATGGACAAACAGGAATGTGGCAATGAAATAGGCCCTTTCTAATGGACCTTTCTTTGGGACAGAAGCTTGGTTACACCAATGATTCTGGAAATTGTAGGTTTAGGATGTTAAAGCTGCCTCATCTTGGAGTTTGGATGAAGTGGTAGTGAGAGACTGTTCTGTCTTGTTATCCAAAAAGTTGGCACTTCAAGGACTACACTGAGTAATTTTATAAGGAAGAGGTCAGCTTTTTCATTTCTTTCCCCCACATCTCCTCTCCCCCCAACCCTTGGCCAAAATGGGATTGTTCTTTTGTTCATATTCTGCTCAGAAATAAAAAATTAAGGAAACAACATTTCTTAGTTTTAATTCTACCATGCTTTTCCTACCTACTAACCTCAACCTTGACAAAGAAATTCAGTGATTCTGTAGATGGTATCTTCCCACTAGCTTCTTTTTCTGTTTCTTAAGTTTTTTTATTTTCTTTAGTTTCCTTTTGTTCTTCCTCCCTCCCTCCCACCCTCCCTCCCTTCCTCCCTCCCTTCCTTCCTTCCTTCCTTCCTTCCTTCCTTCCTTCCTTCCTTCCTTCCTTCCTTCCTTCCTTCCTCCCTCTCTCACTCCCTTCCTCCCTCTCTCCTTTCCTCCTTCCCTCCCTCCATCATTTGCTCCCTTCTTCCCTTTCTCCCTTCCTCATTCTTTCCTCACTCCCTTGCTTCCTCCCTCCTTGCCTACCTCCCTTCCTCCTTCTTTTCCTCCTTCCCTCCTTCCTTTCCTCCCTTTCTCCCTCCCTCCCTTCCTCTCTCCCTCCTTCCTCCTTTCTTATACAGACATTTTGTTCTATATGACTTTCCCCTGACTATAAAGCATTGCTCATTAGGCATGCTTTTCCTATGTTTTGAAAGGACCACAATGGCTTATTTAAATGTAAAAACTATAGGGGAAATTGGAAGGAAGGGAGATGACTCTTACTCATTATGTAAGATGCATGTTTGGAGATTCATTCATAAAATGTTAAAATGGGAAGGGAACTTCATTAATCTAATCATCTTTATAAAACTGGAAATTAAAGCTCAGATTAAGGATCCCTGAAAAAATTCTTTAAGAATCAACTCTGAAGTTGATAAATAAGGGAAGTTAGGTGGTACAGTGGATAGAGTGCCTGATCTGAACTCAGAAAGACTCATCTTCCTGAAAACTGACTTCAGATATTTGATAGCAGTGAGTGTGATCCTGAGCAAGTCTCTTAGTACTGTTTGCTTCAGTTTCCTCATCTGTAAAAATGAGCTGGAGAAGGAAATGGCAAACCATTTTAATTTTGCCAAGAAAACTCCAGATGAGATCATGAAGAGTCAGACACAACTGAAAAATGACTCAACAACACTTTTATTCTTATTGCTTTGCTACCACAAAAAGTATTCCTAAAAATATCTTGTGATATATTGGACTTTTTTCCCTTATCTTTGATTGCCTTACTCCATAGTGAGATCATTGGATCAAAGAGTATGAACTGTTTAACTGCTTTTCTTACACTATTGAACGTTGATATCCACTCGCATAGAGTTCACAATTTCACCAAATTGCATTAATATGTTTGTCTTCCTCTGAATCTTTTCCATTTTTTTTGGTATGTTTACCAATTTGTATCCTGGGAGACAAAACCTAAGTTATTTTAATTTACAATTCTCTTGTCATTAAGTGATTTGGGACATGTTCTCATGTCATTTATAACCTGCAGTTCTTTTGGAAATGGTTTATTCATATCCTTTGATCACTTATCTACTGGGGAATGGTTTACCAGAGCATTTCTAACCAGCTGTATCATATCTTGGGTGAAGTTCTAGGTTGGAGCCTGAGTGACTATAACCACCCAAGAAGCATAACACTCTACAGAAGAGCTCTGTATCAAATTCCTTATTGCTTTTGGGAAATGAAGTTTCTGAACAAAAGTAAATAAAACCATCACACAAATGCCATTTGTATGAGCATTATTGATGTACAGGTATTACATCACTAACAGCCTAACTCAAATGACAAACGTATCCTGAATTCTGAAACCATTTCATAACCTAGTTTATATCAATGTGCAGTACATGATATTCTCCTTCAATTCTCAAAGTCTCAGAAAATGTTGTTTTTGTTTTCTATTTGTTTCTATATTTTATACAGTAATCTTTTTATGTTTTTGTAAACCAAATCTATATCTATCTATATATTATTATTCCATACATTATGCTTTGTTCATACACAGAGTTCATGAATGCCTTACTATATTGCAGAATTGTGTCAGAGAGGTGACCTTGAGTTTCAGAAATCATTTCAATTGAGGACAAGCCCTGGAAAATCTTACCAAAAATTCGAGAAATGTTCAAGACAATAGGAAGACAGAGATCAGTGAAAGATAGAAGGATAATTACCCTGATTTCAGGGACCACACAACCTAACTGGGGGGAAGGCATCCACACCAATAATTAAGATAAAGGAATGGTGAGATAAGTGTATAAGAAATATGAGAAGGGAGAGTTCACTTTCATAGTTTTACCAGCAGCTACCTCATAGGGGTGTGGTGAGGATGTGGTGAGGGATGAGGTGTAATATCTATGAAGTTCGTTCCAGACTTTAAAGCAGTACATAGATCTTGACATGATGATGATTATTATCACAGTGATTTTTTTCTGACCTGTAATTTCACTGACATAAAGAACACCCAGCAAGGTGTTCTACCAAAGCAGTTGAGCAAGTGATAATTTTAGGAGGTGCCTGGGGGCACTAAAATCATTAAGTGATCTGTCCAGGCTTATACAACTAGTTCACAACAAAGGCAGAACCTGAACCTAAGTCTTCCTGACTCTAGAGGTGCCTCTCAATTGTGCCTAGTAATAAATGTATAACATACTTCACATAGCTACACTTAAATTTTTAAATGGTGTGTGATCTCATCAAGGTGAGTATCCTCTCCAATATGGGAGAAAAAGGGAGGGAATAAATGTTTATAAAGTGCCTACCATATGTCAGGCAATGGTGAGGTAGTTATTATTATTTCCATTTTTTTTTCTAGTTGAGGAAACTGAGATTAAGTGATTTGTCCAGGGTCACCCTGCGAGATTCCAATACTGTCTTTGAACTCAGGGCTTCCTGATTTCACTGGGGCTGCATGCTGTTTCTAGGCAACATCTATTTCTCCCTTTTGTTCTTTGTCATTCTCCTTCATAGAATCTGCCTGACTAAATGAAAGTTTTAACATCGTGTCTGATCAACAGGGTAGTGCCTGGGCTAATCTGAAGTTATTGTCTGATCTCAATACAGAACTAACCTTTCTTTCTTTCCCATAACCCCCATCCATCTCCTAAAAATATTTTTTAGATAGCTCCTTGCTTGCAAGTCATCACCATAAGGATGACAAGATAGTCCAGTAGACAGAGAGCTGGTCCAAGAGTTCAAATTCAGTCTCAGATATTTATAAGCTATAGGTACTGGGCAAATTCTTAACTTCTATCTACTTCAGGTTCCTCATCTCTAAAATGGGAATGACAATAGTATCTCTTGCTGTGAGAATCAAATGATTCTGATTTTCTGATTTTCTGATTCTCTGATTTTTAAAGCATTTGTAATAATTAGAAGGACATAGTAAGTACTATTAATAAATATTTGCTCCATATGCTCCCTCCACTTTGGGCAAGTCAATTTTGATTTTGTGTGTTTTACAATTTAGCTTATGTAAATATGGAATGTATGCCAGTCCTCTTTAATTTTCTAGTTCTGCTTAAATGTTAAGTTTTTATTTTGTTTCTATATTTCTATATTTCAGTTATCTCCCTATGCATTAGTGCATATATAATGCATATATAATACTGTATGTATACCTATGAAATCTACTAATGTCTCATTTTACTCCATAATCATGACAAAGGAGATTTGGATGTGGAATAAGCAGAAAAATAATAATGTTTAAAAATGAATTTTTGTGTCAAGTAGCTTAGGAAGGTTGAGAATACTGTAGTTTTACAAATGTCCTCCAACTTGCTCTTGCCCTCTTTGCAATTCTGAGCTCAGTTTATTTTCTCCCTTACATTTTGAATAGAATAGTCTTTGAACAGTTTGTCATATTCTGGGCAATGAGTCTCGTTTAACCATTTGGTTTCTCAAGGTAGTTTGACCCCTTTTCCATGACCATGAATTTCATATGGATATACTTATTCAAATCAAGGTTATGTTCGTAAATTTATTTTCAGGACATAATTGTCTTATTCCAAGTGGGAAAGTAATTCACTTTAGGGGAAATAGAATTTGATTTGAAGTTAAAATCAGAGGACCTAGGTCTGAATCTTGATTTTTGTTACTTATTGGCTGTATGATCTTGGGCAAATCACTGAACATTTCTATAAAATGGGGATACTTTTACTATCTCCTCTTATGTAACAAATATCAAATAAAGCAATGTGTAAAGCATTTGTAAATCATAATGCTTCATAGAATATGAGTGATTGCTATAAAAGAGTAATATTTGAATTTATATGATTATGTTCCAATTTCATAATATTTTATTTCATAAGGATAATCAGAAGCTAGCCAACACTTTCACATTTCAATGAACTTTTCTTACAACATATGTGAGACTAGTAATGGAAATATCATGTTCTCTATAGTATAGAAAAAGAAACTGAAGTTCAGAAGGCTTAACTTGCTCAAGGTCATAAAATTGCTAAGCTTTAGAGTTAGGATTTTTGTTTGTTGTTCCCTTTGCACAGTACTGCCCCACATTTGAAACCTTTATTAAAGACATAGGGTGCTCTTTAAGTCAACAAATATTTATCCTTATCAACAAAAGTACAGCCAAGATGCTGAGTGATTCCACTAATCATTCTGATTTTATCATAGATTCACAGAGTAAAAGTTAAAAAGAGTATTTCAAGTCTTGTGTTGATTTCATATTTATAAAATATTATATATTGTTTAAATATTATATTTTTAAACAATAATAAAAGATATCCAATGAATGATTAAGGGCAAGAGTACACCATAAATATAAAATTTTCTTAGCTCTAGTAGCATTTGCAGTTTCAGTTATTCCTTAGGATTTTTCAAAATCATTTTCCTGAGATAATTTTAACAAATTCTTATGTACCTGAAGATGCATAAATAAAAGTAATTTGGTTCTTTAATAAATCATGGTTTTATTTTGCCAAATGATATAAGAAAATAAACAGACTATTTCACTAATTTTGGCCTCACTTTATTTTCTGGTTTTATCGAATAGCATTTTCACAGATCTGCAGCTAGAGGAGATTTTGTAGTCCAGCTGAGCAAACCCTACTTTACAGAAGGAGAAATAGAGGATTGGCAAGCATCAGTGATGTGCCCAAGATGGCAGAGGTAAATGACAGCAGCAGAATATGAATTGAAATTCTCTCAATGTGGAGTAAGTACCTTCTCCATGGCATTAAGCTTCTTCCATAATATAGGTAGGCATTTTCAATAAGAAAGAGTAATGAAACTTAAAACCAAATGTTTTCAGTTGTTTCATGCCATTTACTGAAAAGGGGTCACTTGTCTCAGGACAGAGTTGCTAAGTATTCAAAGGTAAGGAAATTTTCTCTATTGTTATCAGTTTGGATCAGAGTATTTAGGATTATTATTTCCATGTTGTAAGAATCTAAAATAATTTTATTTCATAGTAATACTGATGAAAGCAATTACAGTGTGGATTCCTTCTACCATAATAACAATATCTGCTATATTAATATAAGTACTCCTTTATGGGTTTTTTCTCTTCTGATATTTGTATTAGATTTACATGTAATAATTCTAAGAGTTTTTCTACAAAAATGATAAGCCTACAAAACAATATTAATTTCTAAAGAAGTTGGCGATTCCTCTAGGTAAATTTTCAATCTACAATCCTATTGATAGTGGATTATTATTATTATTATTATTATTATTCAAATAGGAGAGCTTGTTATATGTTAAGTCCTTAAACTTGTATACCTTATTCACATTATACCCCCATATACCTTATTAATCATATCTGCTTAGGCAGATGCAAGCAGAACTTGTTGCTTCCCATTTCCCTACCCTACCTACACAGATGGAATAGAACTTCAGTGGTTGGGGAAGCTTAGGTGTTTCTAAGTATGAAGTGAATTGTCTCATTCTAGCTGCAAAACACACCATGGCTGCTGTGAGCTGTGCTAAATCTATAGTATTTGGGTGTGTATAGGTGACAAATTAAGAAGGGAACTCTCAAAGGTTATTCAAATATTTCAAATGAAGGCTATTTGAACATGGAAAGGCCAGGGTACATTAATCAAATGTCAGTACCAAGACACTTTGTAGGATATTTCTGGTATGTGTTTGCTGAATTGGAGTCTGGCTCAGGAATGGGGGGACATGTGATCATCCCAGTGTGTATATAACATGTATCAAATTATATATATGAGATGCTAGAAGTATTAGGTATATGCAAGTAGAGCACATTGGACAAGATGTATTCTTAAAATAGCTTAAAGTAATTCCTCTGAAACAGATCAAAAAATATTTATAATTGTGTTGACTGACAGGGCTCGAGCCTATTTCCATTCCTGGCCCTCATGGGAAGTTAGATTAAAAGAGGGGAAATATTTTGCATAAAAATGATTTTCACAGAGTAATGACTGAAATGATAATATGCAGGCAATGGGGCATCAATCAGAGTAGTGAAATAACATCTGATAGGTTTCATAAAACTGACCATTTTTTCCCCTGCCTGGAAGTATTTTTTTCCCTGCATCAACTCCACCGATTCATTCTTGATCTCCATTCACTGAGGCTTCCTTATTATAAGGGAAAGAGCAAACCTAGCGAGCAATATTGCCTTTTTCCTTCTTCAGCTACTATCAAAACAGTGCAACAACCCCAGTCACAAACTCAAGAGTCTTTTGACAGCAGCAATTAAGCAACTTAATTAATGAGTGAATAAAAATGATAATATTTACTGAATGGGAGCATCCTGTTTTGCATTTTTATTCAAACTGTGCACCTGAAGAACACCAGTGAGTAAAACTTCCCCCTCCCCCCTTGTTGCTAAGGCTCACAAGCTCGTTCTCTCTCTCTCTCTCTCTCTCTCTCTCTCTCTTCTTCTTCTTCTTCTTCTTCTTCTTTCTCCTTCTTTTATCCTGTCTGTCCATCAGAATATATTTACTTTTATTGTTTCCAGTCTCATAAACACCCAAGTACTAACTTACACAACACAATACATATTGGCTCAATGCTGATACACCAAAAGTCACTTTCATCACTCCAAGGGGAATAAACTCATATCTTTACAGCAGTCTTAGTTCCCTAAAAAACATAGCTTATACATGAGGGACAATTACATGGTGCTTTTCTAAGGTTGAACTTTACATCAAAGTAGGTGATTAATTACTGATAAGGGACTAATAAAACATTAATGCATTTTGTAATTAACAAGCTTAGGAGTGACATGTCCCACCTACCCATCACTGAAACACTCACAAATCCAGACAGAACTTTTTTTTAATCTTTATTTGGCTATTAATCTCTGCAGTGCCCTCAATGCATTACATTCTTTTTAAAAGCCACATCTATTTTCCTCAATGAAATATATTATCCATCTCAAGTATAAGAAAAGTCCTATACATAATTATTTCATCATGACAGACAGTGAGTTTTTTAGCTATTATTTTTGACGGTGCTGTCATGGATGCCAAACCTCGATTGTGGTGAGAGCCAGCCGAAGTCGGGAAAACCCACCTGGAGAGCAGACTCCTTTTTTCTCTCAGGAAAGGTTCCCCAAGTTTGACAGGCCCACCATTCTGCTTAAGCTTAATTAGTCAAGAGAGAAAAATAACTGACTTAAGAGTGTTACATTTGGGGCTCCCCTTTCTTTCCTTTTCCTCTCACATTTTGACATCCTTTGGGGAAGATAAATTTCCAAGTGGGAGTCTCATTTCAAGTTTTCCACTCTCTCTCTCTCTCTCTTCCCATCTTCATTTGGAGCACCATTCTCAGTGGGTCCATCTTTTTTCTTCCCTTGTATCCCATATAACTTTGTTGATTCAGACTATAAAGTATAGGATTATGAACCTGATGAAACCATATCCCTTTTATTGAAATCAATGCCATTTAAGCATTGGTTGGGCCTTAGTTTAGACAAGAAGAATTTTCTTATAGGAGTCATGTCATCTAATTTAAGTAGTTTGGTGTAATAAGAATAAGGATTCAGAGGATTCACATCCTAATCTTGGCTTCACTCCTACATAGCTGTGTAACAAAAGACAGGTCATCACCCTTCCCAAATGTTGAATTTCTTTGTCCATGAAATGGAGGAAATATCTACCCTGACTATCTCAAAGGATTGTTCTGAAAATCCTATGACATCATGTCCCTGAAAATTCTTTGAAAACCAGAGTGTATATCATTGCAAGGCATTACTTTGTCTGAAAATTGCTATATTTTAGAGTAGAAAAGATTAACATACCTATATATCAAATAATAATAGATGATTCAGTGATAAGAACGATTCAAGTCCTCAATTCTGGATAAATTATATTTATATCATAGTGTACTTTAAAGTAGTCATAAATGAGATTATCAGTAAGTATTAAAAAAAATCTTGCAGAAGGTGACGAATAGAGTTACTGAAACATCAGTATGGTCCCCTCCCAGTTTTTGAAAAGAAGAAAAGATGGATTCTTCAAACTCTAGACCAAAATATTTTATTTCCAATAGAATACTAGAGTGAATTGTTAAAGGAATAATTTGTAATTAATTAGAAGTAAACAATGATCAGTTTGAGCCAGTATGGGCTCATTCAGAAGAAATCATGGCAGATGAAATTCATTTCATTTTTAATTGTTTTGAAAGCAACAACAAAAATTTATCAAGAGACTAGGTGTCATAGTGGATAGAGTGCTGACCTTGGATTCAGGAGGACCTGAGTTCAAATATAGCCTGAGACACTTAATCATTGCCTAAATGTGACCTTGGACAAGTCATTTTTTTGAAAGAGAGAATATTGTAGACATACTTGTATTTTAGCAGGATATTTTAACAATCTCTTAAGATATCTTTTTAGATACCATGGAAAAGAATGGACTGGTTGATAATACATTCAATTAGATACAGAAGGATTTGACTATTGATACAAAGTGGTTTGATGTTAACCTGGAAATAAGTCGATAGTACTGTTTCCTGGGGATCTATCCTTAGTTCTCTCCTATTCAGCATTTTTATCAATGATATGGATGGGATACTTAGATATTTATGCATGATACAAAACTATGAGGTTTAGCTATCCCCAATGTCTGCTAGATAACAGAATCAGTAAACAAAAGATTTTGATGAGTTACAATGATAGACTGAATCTAATAAGATGAAATTTAAAGTGTATAAATGTGAAGTTCTAAATGGATTTAAAGAAAAATCATCTGTATAAATCCAAGGACACTGAGACTTGACCAAGCAATAGTTTAGGTGATAAAATAGTTTAGTGGACTATGGTTAATGTGAGTTAGGACTATGTTACAATATTCAAAAAAAAGATGATTAGATCATAGGTTATATTGATGAAAGCAGTGTCCAGAATAAAAATGCTAATAATCCTGTGGTACTCTAACATATTCTTGTCATGATGTTTCTTACTATTAAATTCCAGACATAGAATCACATCAAGTATACTTAAAGCACTTATTTATACTACATGCTCTGACATAAAGTAATGGGAACCAGCTCACTGAGGTAGTTGATTCTGTTTCTTTCCCATTGCCAGTATTTCATTCTTCTCTGTCTTACCTGCCTTTCTTGATATATAGGAAGATAAAACTTTAACATGTTCTTTCTCTTCTATTCCCTACTTACCCAAATGATGCAATGTCCCATTCCTTGGGCAGTTCTGTACTTATTGTTATTCAGCAAATATCATACATGAATATAGTCTTTGTTTACAGTGTTGTTCAAAAATTAGCTTTACCCAGGAATTCTTTATTCTCAGATCTTGCTGTTCTTATTCACTATCACTATCCTCCTTCTGCTTATCTGACTGCCAAGGAGTTTTCTTGTTTTCACAATCTCTGTCTTGCATGTAGATTATTTTTCAAAACTAGAAACACAGAGATATTTTCCCAAAAGCTACAACTAGTATGTTATGTTCATTTCTGAATTCCATATTTTGGAAAAGATACTGATGAGATGGAATATGACCAGAGGAGGAGGGGTTTTGAACTAGGATTGGAGGGAGTGGGAATGCTTATCCTGGAAAGAGAAGACTTAAGGGAGGTCTGAGAGTTTATCTTCATGCATTTGAAGGAATATGAAGAAGAGGAATATATTTAGTTTACTTGGTCCCAGGGAACAAGACTAAAAGTAATATATTGAAGCTACAAAGAGGAAAGTTTTAGTACTGTGTAAGATTTTTTTTAAACATTTAGGGATGTCTAAAAGTATATATGGATTGTCTCAGGAAGTAGGTTACTTATCAATGGATATCCTGAAGTTGAGACTGAATGACCATTTCTCAAAAATATTATCAAAATTTCTGGTCAGATAAGCTGGACTAGGTATCAGAAAACAATTGCTATGGAACTATTCCATGGTAACAACTTTTGTTGTTGTTATAGTCCTATTTCCTAAGCAGCCACAGCTACAGAAGACCTTAAAAAGAAGGTCTTGCCCCCAAAGTTCTTGTCAAATGGTCCAACATCAGACACACACACATATGATTTTATCAGTTGAAGGGATATTACAGAAGATGCACTACCATCTGCTTTTCTTCTGTTCCCTAAGGCTCCTAGGACCTTTACATCTGAATTGCAGCTGTTGCTTCCTCATTTAGAATGTGAACTTCTTGAGAGCAGGGACTGTCTTGTTTTTCTATTTTGTCCCCAGGACAGAGATTTACATGTAGTATGTACTGAATAAATGATTGTTTTATTATTCACTCATTAATCATTCAAAATTTTGAGATAAATTCTGCCAAATTTTTTGATATTGAATTGAAATGATATTTAATTTGATTATTCAATTTTATTCATTTATTTTGTACTTACCATGATCAAGATATTATTTCAGTTGGTGTTGATATAAAGAGAAAAATCACCAAAAAATCCCTGTCACCCAGGAAAGCACATTCTACTGGAAGATGTGAGAATAAGAATTGTAAGAATTTTTAAGAGAATGGAGTGCTTTGAACTGGGAGAATCAGAGAAGGCCTTTTCAAATAGGGAATGTAAATAGAGAAAAGTTGTGGAACCTTTTTTCTGGGGTATTTTGTCTACTGAGAAGCTTCTTATTCTCTTGAGATGACTTAACCATATTAGGAGAATGGTTA
The DNA here is from genome assembly GCF_037893015.1 of Macrotis lagotis. Lineage (NCBI taxonomy): Eukaryota > Metazoa > Chordata > Mammalia > Peramelemorphia > Peramelidae > Macrotis > Macrotis lagotis. Next base: position 495,083,588 of record NC_133666.1, read on the forward strand.
CAAAAGTGACATCTCAAATGTCTTCTGATATGTCCTTCACAACAAGTGGTTGATTTTTGCCAAGGAAATAAACCAAGTTCAGATCCTAAAATAAATCCCACAATTCCCTAAAGAAATCAGGGGCATGGAATGTTCCTGAAATATCATATGTTGACAGGTTCTTGGGGAAAGTTCACTACAAGGTGCGTTTGAGTCAGCTACACTTAGGAAATATGGGTTCACGGGTGCACTAGCTTTCTTAGGTCATAGAAAAATAGACAGAAGAGGTTAATATTTTAAAAAAGGTAGATTGTTTCAGTATCTGAATGTATTTTTGGTCCTTAAATGATCCCCTGTCTGGGCTTGCCTTGAATTTCTAAGTGGAGTTAGAGATGAAGTGGTGCCTTAAGGATTGGGTTAAAAGCAAGAATATGCTTAGAAGATACAGCTAAGAGGTCAGGGTCCATACAGGGATTGTCACCCACTTTACAATCCAGCTATTGCTTTGAGGAAGGTACAATCATTCCGTAGTCAAGATTTCAGGACCTAGTTAACTTCCACTGTCATTTATCAGCTATGATTTTACTAGTACAAAAAACAAGTCTGATAAAGAAATAGCATTAGTGACTTTACTAATTAAATATTTTGTGACATATATACATATATATGTATATATGTATGTATATATGGGATTTTATGAGTGTAGGAAACTACTGGTGACAGAATTCTTTCCAGTGGCCAATGAAGATTAAAGCCCATCTATAATCACTGGATTTATAGTTATAGATTTAGAACTGAAAGGCACTTTGAAGTCACTTAGGTCAACCACCTTATTTTACAGACTGCAGAGGAAACAGTAGTCCTTTTGCCGGGGGTCATACAGGTAGCAAGTGGTAGATCTGAGAGTTGTTCAGGCACATGAAACTTAAAGATATTATCTAGGGCCACACAACTCATTTATGTTACTTTTTCATCTTTCAGAAAAAGGAAAAGTATTTGGCATTGATCATTAAGAAAATGCTTGTAAGTCTTACATCTCAACATAAAAGTGTTATTATTATTAATAATGTTATGTCATAAAATGTGTGCTTGGTGACTTTTTTTTACTACTGTTTCTCAGTTTTTTTTCCTTTTATAAGAGCTGGTCATCTGTCTTTAAGATATACTCAACTAGGTCATGAACCCTTAGTCCAGTGAAATCCCCTGTGTTCATGATGATTTGGGATCCCTGCATGGTCCCCCTGATCAGCTAGGAGTTAATGTGACTGAATAGAGCCCACTAACTGTAGAACAGTGGCTGTAGACAGACAGATGCAATCCAAGCCTCACATTAAGCTTCATCTCTTCCCCAGAGGAACCACATTCCTAATGAAATCCTGATGTACGGCTTATTCCTCCACATACAGCATTTTCAGTAAGTGGTTCCATTTGATCCCCTACCAGCCATTTTAATTCCGAGGCTCCATTTGCTGGCAAGACGGGCTTTTCCTACTAGCTCTGGTTTTCCCTGGGCTCAGCCTCCCTCCTGTTCTGCAGTGAGCCACATTTCCCACGTGTCCTCTATCCCAATAGCACTGATGATTATCTTGTTCTCAGAGCCTTCCTTGGGCTTGCACTTTGTCACTGCTGCCACCTCAACGGTTATTTTAGCCTAACATCCTAAGTAGTTTGAGGTGAACTTTGTGATCAGTGCCACATTCTTTTTCTCTGCTGTCACGAAAAGGCTCTGCCTCCCACCCCACCCCCATTTCCCTGATACTTTATACATCCTTTTCAGTGTGCCCTAAATATGACAGCTGGACTTCTGACAATGCTTACATCTGTGGGACATATTGCTCTTATATTCTGAGCTGCACTGACTTTTTTATTGCTGTAGCTTGATTTCCCCAGGTCTATTCCCATCCAGACAGGTATGAGGTTGAATTTCTCACATTATACAATCAGTCTTAGATTTTGAAAAATAAAACAACAAACAATAATAATAATAACTGCCAACACCACCACCACTACCACCACTACTACCACTACCACCATCACCTCCACCACCACAAACAAAAACTCTGACAGCAGATATACAACCTTAGCAGCAGCATAACATCATCAAAAACGACAAGCACTGATGCCTACCTTGACCCACCCCCAGTTAATTTGATGCTGGCTACAGCAGGTCATAAGTTGAACACAATGCAGAGCTCATATTTTGTACATGCTTCACTCCTTTGATGTAAAAGCATTTAAATATACTCCTTCATTGTGAGCCACCTGCTAGCTAATGAGTGACATCATTTAACGCTGTTTTGAAAATGGAGATTTAAGGTTGTTTTGAAAACCAGAGGAGAAATACAAATGTTTGAGAGTTAAACATTTTGCTCAAATACTAAAATATTAATGTCTTTTTATTATGACAGTTCTAGAGGGAAGTGAGCTTCAGAATGCTTGTGGCTGTCAGAGAAAATCCCAGCACTACACTTGGTAAACATTAGGGCATTAGGGAGACAGCTTCTTGGGTTTTTTCCCCTTTTTTTTCTAATATTGAGGAAAATGAAAAGTACTTAACTCTCTGGAGACAGCTATTGGTCAATTCAGTATATGGAGCATTAGAGGTTATGCTTGGGGTGGGGACAGTCAGTAGTATAATGGATAGAGTCATCTTAGTGAGTTCAAATCTGGCCTTGGAAACTTATTGGTGGGGTTACCCTGTTTTGCCTCAGTTTCTCCTTATCTAAAATTATCTGGAGAAGGAAATGGCAAAGCACTCTAGTATCTTTGCCAAGAAAATGCCAAATGGATCAAAAAGAGTTGTCTATAATTTAGATAACTGAACTTTTTTTTGAATGACTCAAAGTGAATCTCTTTGTATCAACACACTTGTTCCTTTAAGTCAGCAGTGCAACCTTAGGAGGCTATGAGCATAAAGGGAAAGAGAACTCAACTAGAAGATGGGGGACATGGATTCTTCACCAAAATCAGTCACTAAACAGGCTGTGGATTGTAGGCAAATCACTTCATCTGCTTTTCTTTTAGAAAGATAAGCTAGAAAGATCCCGAATTTCCCCTTTAGAACAAAATAGTAGCCTTGTAGATCAGCTTGAATGGGTTGAGGAAGGATTGGGATCAGCAGCATCACTGTTGACACTAGTTAGTTTGTTATTCTGAACTTTCCTCTCTCCAGAATGCACAATTGTTTGGTGGTCTCTACATTCAAAAGACTTCTGTTCCTTTGTTAAACTAGTCCCAGAGTTAGATGAACAGAAACAAGAAAATCACTAACTTTTCTGAATAGGTATCCAACTCTGTCCTCAAAGTGCTTCCATTCCCCTGAGCAATTTACTTAGGGTTCACAGATCTGAATTTAAATCCCTGCTATTCTACTTCCTACCTATGCAAACATGGGCCAAGTCACTTCAAACTCTGGCCCTCTATAAAATGAGAACTAGAATTAGACAAACAATAAATCTTCTAGCTTTAAATCTTATGATCCTCAGAAAGATGTTCTGCTAGTATATAGAGCACTGGTCTTGGAGCTAGGAAGATAATTTGTTGTATGACCCTGAGCAAGTTAAACTCATTGTTTTATTTCTCAATGTATGAATGAAGGGGTGAGATCTGATGGCTTTATTGTGAATCAATGGAGTTAAAGTGACTTTCTCAAAGTCAGACAGTAAGTATCAAGTGTCTGAGACTGGATTTGAACTCAAGTCCTTCTGATTTTAGGACTGGTGCTCTATCCACAGTGTCACCCAGCTGTCCAGATCTGATAGCATTTAAGGATCTTTCTAACTCCAAATTTAATATTATATGGTTCCATGACAAATCTAGCAGAAAAGGTGAAAACTGTGAAACAGAAATAAATATTTAAAGCATATGGATTTAATAGATTAATATTGATCAAATTCAATATTTGTGAAATTCTCTAATCAGTTGACATTGGTGTTAAGAAAAAACTCAAATGTTGCTACTTCCAGTTCTGACAGTTCTTACCTTCAAAAAACCTCACATTCTAAGAGAGGGAAATAATTCATATAGTGAATAGATGACTAGAGAAGGACATTTTGGTGAAGGAAAACACTGACATCATGAATGGAACCAAAGGAGAGTCCATCTTGGATAGACCCTTTAAAAATAGTAATATTAAATTCATTATGCTTCTCAGAGCAAGAGGTAGTGGGAAGATGTCCAAGGTGGGAGGAGGCACATTGTCTTGTTTTTTCTTGTCTTACTAGCTATAGATAGATGTATAAGTTTTTGTTCACTAATAAAATAATTAAATAGTTCAGCCTTAGGAAGAAGTTTCAAGGCTGAGTGGATTAAATCTTTTTTAGACTCGAAATTCTCCAAGACAGTGATAGACAACTTCAGTAAAGATGCATCTTTATATGTTATACCTTTTGTTTGCTTGTTAATGATAACAACAATCAGGAAATCAAAAAATAAAGTTATCTAAAAATTTATAATCTAAAATTTTGTACAATTTTAACAAATATATAGGAATATACATTTTGCTTTTCCAAATCAATGTTATTTGCTTACTGATATAGCACTGACTAGAGAGTTAACAAACAATAAATGTATTATAATCTTTTATTTCTCTTAACCTTTGAGTAAGCTAGAGACAGCTAACTGGTGAAATGAACACAATGCTATTCAAGGAGTAAGAAAGAACTGAGTTCAAATCTATTTTCAGACCCTGTGTGACCCTAGACATAAATTCTGTTTGCCTCAGTTTCCTAAATGGTAAAACAGGGTAATAACAGCACCTACCTTATAAGATTGTTGTGAGGATCAAATATTTACACAGCTTTAAGCAAAGTTCCTGACACATGGTAGACACTATATAAATGCTTATTCTTTCTCTTTCAGTCAGCTGCAAAACTAGAAAGATGTGGTCCATTGTACGATATCATTTTTAAAGGCTGACTGTTTCCTTTTCCTATTTTCTCTGGGATATTCTACATATGTTTATGTTTTTCCCACAAAGATTTTTTGGAAGATGTAAAAGCATAGATACCAATTAGTAAATTAAAAAAAATATTATGCTACATCATGCCTTTGTGAAGGGCAATAAGGATGTTCATGAAAAAAATATGACTAAACAATATTCATTTATGATGGACCTTTTGAATCTTATCTACCTAGAAGGGGACATTGTGCTGATGAGTCATGCTTGGATTGGGACCAGGAAGAAATTAAACAAAGTGAGAATGAAATACACTGCTTGTGGTAATATTAGTAAGATATGTGTTCAACATTCAAGTCAGCAGAAAGTATAATAGTAAAAATAACCAGCATTTTAATGCTCATATTATATAATTTTATCCTTACAACAGTACTGCATGATGGGTCCTATTATTTCCATTTTAGAGATGAGAAAACTAAGGCTGAAAAGGTGAGTTGGTCACACAGCTAGCAAATGTCTAAGGCACAATGTAAACTTAGATCATCCTAATGAAGAGTCCCTTTTTTGGTCTATGAATATTTGTTGTTTTAGGTCCCCGCTTTCCCCACTTCTCAGGTTATCATTTGACTCAATTCACTTTGTCCCAACCTTGTTACCTAGAAAGCCATATTAGTGACCAGAGGATTACAGTTATTCCCCCAAAGAGGCCTGGGATGTGTTGAAATCAGTTCTATTGTCATCTCTGGGTGGTCGCATTATGTCCCTGACAAGGGCTTGTACCATAACTTCCAAATGCTTGTTGCTGAAGGCTCCACCTGGGGAGATTGACAGCTCTTAGGGCCTCCCAGAGAGTTTCATATTGTGTCTCTAAAGGAGACAGACAGACTCGGTTGCCACCTTCTTTCTGGAGGATGGCAATGGAGTGGATAAGAAAAACAGTCTGCTTTGCAGGTAGCTTCATTCATGACAGTAACATCACGTCTTTTTCTGCCCTTGTCACCACATCTCACTGTCCACAATCACTCATCATCTCCAGACAGACAGCACTGGAGGAGATCATCAATTGCCAATGCAATTCAGCAGATACACTTCATAAATTTTAATTACATTCCCACTCAAAATGAATGGTCAGAAAATATAAAACATCTGCCATCCAGATCATTTACATTTTTCATACAATAAATCATCAACAACATCCAAAACAATGGATTAAATCATGTGAAGTGTGATAGGTCAGGAAAGAAGGAAAAGCACCCATTGTGTGATTACCACTTGGACTTCAGCCATTGCACGGCATTTGGGAGCCCAGAGGAAGGAGGGGGGTGGGAAACCCCGACTTCTTGAAAGAGTAACAACCATTTGGACCTGGTCCTCATAAATAAAGTTTCCCTGGCCTTATCTAGAACATGCTAATTGATCTATTACTTCATCCATAGTAAAATAGGGGCCTGTTTAAGTAAAAGAATATTTGGCCAATTATGACTGGGAAAAGCAGACATTTATCACTAGAGTGGCTTGTTTATCTACCCTGCAGGTAGCATAAAGAGGCAGCTTCATTTACAAAAATCAATTTTTATTAACATTATATTCATAAAACTCCCATTTGCCTCTAAGCATCTTCCATGTCGTAAAGCATGATGTGGGGGCCATTCATACAGTAATGGCCTCTTCACTTTTCCCAGGCTAGTGAAGACCCAACTCCTAATGACTGAGGGAGCTTCAAAAGAAAGCCCAGCTCCCATCAAGCCATCTGGTAATCTTGCAGTCAGGGTTAAGGAATGGCAGATAATGAAACACTGGTGAAAGCTGATTATGGGTAATAATGTGAGTAAAAGTTCATGTAGCCGAATTTGTTCTTTGTCCATTGTTTCCTTCTCTTCAAATGACATTCTATGTCCCATCTTATTTCCTATCCCCAACTCCCACAATTTGAGATAAATGGTGGAAGGGTAATCACCCCTTATGAACCAAGAATCATAATTAGGCTGATGCTATTGGAAAGAACCATTTCAAATGACAGGCAATCTCTAACCCAAAAATAATCAAACAAAAAATGCAAAACCCATAAAATCCCACCTTACTTTGCATCAACATAGACTAAAGTCAGTGACAATCCAACTATATACATGCCCTGATCAGACAGCATCAAGAATATTGTTTATAAGTATGCACTGTATTTTAAAAAGACATGAGTAAACTGGAGTGTGCCCAGAAAAGGATGACCAAGATAGTAATGCTTCTTAAAATTATGCTATTTGTGGAACTATTGAGGGAAGTAGGAATGTTTGATGTAGAGAAAGAAAGACTTAGGGAGTACATGGGATCATAAAATTTGGATTAGAAGGGAACCTCAGAGTCCATTTAGTCCAACTAACCAATTTTTTTCTCATAATTGAAAACTCAGAGAGGTTAAGTCAAATATCTAGACACACACAGCTAGTAAGTGCTAGAAGGAGGATTTAAATATGGTAACTATCTTCAAGGGGCAGTTAGGCAGCACAGTCCTGTAGTCAGAAAAACTGATCTTCAAGAGTTCAAATATGAGCTCAGATACTTAATGGTTGTGTGACTCTGGGCAAATCACTTAACCCAATTTGCCTTAATTTCCTCATCTGCAAAATGAGCTGGAGAAGGAAATGCCAAACCATCCCAGGAATTTTTCAAGGAAAACTCCAAATAAGATAATGAAGATTTGGACAGGACTGAAAAATAGGTGTCTTCAACTATCTGAAGGGCTGACATGTGAAAGATTTGTTCTGCTTAACTCTAGAATGCAAAGACGTTGTAATTTCAGATCAACTTAAAGAAAACTTCCTGAATGAAAGGAGCTATGAAAGGAAAATTGACCTACACCTCTGAAGGAAATGAGCTTTTTCACAACATCCTTTATTGGTGATATAAAGAGATTTTTTGTTTAGATCTTGCTTACTTCTTGGGGGGGCAGGTTTAAAGTTTACCAATTATTTGTTTCTAACATGTCAAGGTAAATTTTTATGTGGGCAAAGGAGTATCCTTTATTTAAAAAATTACCTATTAACTGCAATAAAAAAGTGTGTAAAATTTGAAAAGGTCAATAACTCTCTTCTCTTTCATTTCCTCTTTCCCTTGCATTCTTGGACACTATATTCTCTTAATTGGGAGGAAAAAATCACTTTTTTTATTGCCTTTCTCTGCAACCCCAACATTTAACACATAGTAAACATCTAATAAATACTTCTTAAAAATTTATTTAAGGCAATGGGGTTATGAGTGATTTGTCCAAGGTCACACAGCTAGGCAATTATTAAGTGTCTGAGGTCAAATTTGAATGCAGATCCTCTTGATTCCAGGGCCAGTGCTCTATCTGTCACACCACCTAGCTGCCCCTAATAAATGTCTTTTGATTGAGGCTGACAGGGAAAATGATTCAGAATGAAATTGACATGATTTCTTAAAAAGTGATATTGCATTTATACCCATATTTAGAGATTTGCTCTAGTTTCATATTTGCCACATAAAATATGACAAATATAGGTTACATGGCATTTTTATAAATTAGCATATTCCCATATGGTGGACTAAAAAGGGTTTGATATGTTTTCTGTCTCTTGAATGATTATTCCTCCTGATTATTTTGAGGGAAGAGGTGGTCTGGGCCTGTAATCTCACTGAGAATAAGTAACTCCTAGTGTGGAAATTTTCCATGGAAATAGCTTAGCAACTCCTCTGAATACTCAAAGAATTGCCTTGGACTTCTAAAAGGAGAAGTGATTTTTTCCTAAGGTCTTACAGTTAGTGGTTGTAGATGGTGGCAGAGCTTCAACCCAGTATCGCTGATTCTAAAGTTTACCATTTGTTCTTGATATTGCTTGTAAATTCTTAGTTTTGACCAACTGTTTTGCTGTTTTGTTTCATGTAGTAATACTTTGCTCCAACTGCTGGATATCGATCTCTACTATATTTTGGCTCTAAAGTCAGTGTTATATATCTTTGAATTGTCCAGTATCTGGGATGTCTCTATGAGTAATATATTTAAAGTATGATTAAAGGTAAGGTCTTCTTGGCCATAGAGAAGCAGAGGAGGTTTAATATAGTTATGTGACCACCTGAGAATTTCTACTGAAAATAATGGGTGTGGATTGGAGCTAAGAGCTTCCTACTTATCTGTTTGCAGTTTTGAGGTTGACCTTTGATTTAGTCTTAGTATAGCCTTGTTGCAGGGAATAAATCATCTTCAATCATTCCAGCCACTTATAAAACTCAAATCTGTGCTCACTAAAAATCTCTAAAGGATTAAGAGATTCCCTGGAGAATTTTGTTGCATCTGGTCTATTCAAGGGAACCATATTAAGTGTACCCCAAGAATCTAATGGTGAAGACAGGGAGACTGATGACTGCTTTGCTCTGGTTCATATTCCCTACTCTATATAATTTAGTAGATGAAGCAAGAAATTGATTCCTTTCCCATGATTTTCTTTCTTTTTTTTTTAAATGAGCATTTTCTTTATAGAGGAATGTGTTTTATCCCTTCCCTTCAATCCCAAATCTTGAGTTGGGAAAAAGTTGGAGATATATTCTTTCATTCTGAATTTGCATAAAAACGTACACTTTTCAAATTTTAAAAAGCAATTAAGATATTTTCTGCCTTACTTGAAAAATTAACTATTGAATTTTTTCCATGTTTAGTCTTTAATGAGAAAGGGTCTCCTGAGTAATATGGGAAAAAAAAGAAAAAGAAAGAAAAAAATAATGAAGTTATAAGAGAAGAAAAATTGCATTTGCACAGTGGGGATTTTGAGTCCTCTGGGAATTGCATAGCTATTTCTCCCTCTTTGGAGGGCTATAAACACACACTATCACCACTGGAGACACAGGTTGCTGAGTCTTGGCACTGTTTGTTCAATCAGTGACTGAAAGGAAATTGGCTTTCCTTCCCTTTGCTCCTTTTATTTATATTTTACCAAAGCAAACTAAACAAATTCAATTAAAATACTATACTCAGTCAGCATTATAGTTCTATTCATATTGTAATATTAACTTACTCCTGGTGCCTGTGGAATATTCCTCAGAACTAGAGTATTTCAATTCATCCAGGACCAATCCTAAGGAAAGATTGATCAGCTGGAAGCAAAGGTGCATTTGCCAAAATAATTATTTCAGAGGAGGGTCAGGCTTGGGCATACTTATAGGAAGAATATTTAAATCACTGTTTTGATGTTTTCTATGAACTTAAGTGAAGTAGAAAGCAAAGTAGAAATTGAATAAAATATATTAGTTAATAATTGGTGCCCACATTTAAGGTTTTGCAATGTGCTTTCTATTTGTTAGTTGATTTTAATATCATAATTCTTTAAGAGACGTGGTAAAGGAATTATTATACCCATTTTATAGAGAGGAAATTCAAGGATCAGAGAAGTTGTGATGTTCCCATGGTCACACAGTCAACAAGAAGTTAAAACAGTCAAACTGAGCAACACTTTGGCTTCCAAAAAAACCTTGCATTTTAGTCTGGATTCTTGCTGACTGAAAAATACTTCCTCCATTTCTTCATGTGTTAAATACCAACTCATCCTTTGAAGTATATCTCAGAAGCTACCTCCTTCATTATGTCTTCCCTAATCTCTTTTGTTGGGAAAAGTCTTCCAAGAACCAGGCTTGGAAATGAGGATACACATAAAGATGGAAAACAAATAAACAAACAAAATCGCGAAAGCAAAAGTAGACAAGATTTTAAAAGCAGATTTTATTAAATCCCAAGAAAGTCAATAGAAATTCAATTTGCACATTTATATAAAAAGTTCAATATCTGCTGGACATTATTTCAAAGTCTAGAGATTTGTATCGAGTTGAATTTAGACAGTGCCATATGATTTTCTCCACAAACTTCAGTGTTCCATTAAGCAACAACTCCAGTACACAAAACAAAAATATCACTAGGCTATTTGAATCCCAATAGACTTGAGGGAAATATATAATATTTAAATAAGACAAATAATAGAAATTTTAAGAGGCATAAGATGCACATATAACTATAAGATACAATAATCCATAAGTGTTTTAGAAAGGTGCAAAATAAAGGGCTAGTCAAGTCTTTGGAGAGCATTTAATAGATTCTTGTTTAATTGAATGGAATGGAATTGAATTCTTATAGGTTCTTTTCTTGGTATAGAAATATATATAATGGTTCTTAGGCAAACTTTCTAGTTTGTTGTCTTAAACCCTTCTAAAATGGGTGAATTTTTATATTCAGCATCAAAATTTTAGGAAAAAGAAAATTATATCTCATTTTTCTTAGGCAAGACTTGTTGTTCTGTCATGTCTTCCTCTCCATGACTCCATTTGAAATTTTTCTTGATAAAAATACTGGAGTTGTTTGCCATGTTCTTCTCCAGTTCATTTTACAGATGAGTAAACTGAGGAAAATAATTAAATGACTTGCCCAGGTAGTGTCTGAATTTAAATTGGAACTCAGGTCTTTCTGGCTTTAGATCAATGCTTTTAGCCACTGTGCCACCTAGTATTGGATAAAGAAACAAACAAACAAACAAAACCCAACAACTTGGAGTCAAGAGATATATATTCAAATCATGTGTCAGAAACTTGAATGAATTAATAAATGAAAAACTTTTTATTAAGCACTTACTATGTGCAAAGCGCCATGCTAAGTCTTGTGGTGTCAATAAAAAGTAAGATAGTGATAAGAAGGAGCTCTTAGAGAGGGAGTCATTTATTCTTTCAGAACTTGGGTTTTCTCATTTATAAAATGGAAAAAATAATGCTTTGACCACCTGCTCCATAGAGTTGGTAGGATGAAAATGCTTCACAAATCTTAAAGAACTATGTGAACATGAGGTTTTAATTCTAAAAACAACCATGTTTTCTTGGTTCTATTAAGGCTATAGAATTGTCCCTGGATTGGAGGGAGGGGGATCAGGGAGATCAATATAGGAAAAGTGGCCTTCAGTGACTATGCTATTAATTTGTAAGGTTCCTATTAAGAAGGTCTTGTTTTCAATATGAAAAGAATTGCATTTAATCACTGTCTAGTGCTATAGTCATCAAATCCCTGAGAAAACACGTCAAATAAAAAAAATAATCATGGTACATAACATAGATACCTTATTTTACTATCTTTGCCAAGATTTTATCTTTTACAAAACCACATACTATTATAAATTATTATTAGTAGTAGTCATAATAGAAATAATAGTAGTTGATATTAGAAGAAGTGGTAAACATATTGTGAATTTCCTGTGAATTTTTTAGGAAATAATATTTGATTATGAAAAACTCCAGAAATTTTTGGATTTACTGGAGCAATTATAGACAGTGAAAAAAAAATCTAAAAACTGAGTAGTCACTCAAACTAATAAATATTTGAATGATTTCATATTTCCAATTAAAATTCTAAACCTTTTTCTAATGTTCACTACACACATTGCTTTGTATTTGCTTTCTAATACTTTACATTTGTGCCATTAGTCCCTTTGAATCACTGTCCTATAAATATAGTCATAGATTATTAAAGTGGTTGAGAATATAGACTGGGCAACAGTTAGATTAACTGGTGTCTATTAACCTTGGTCTATTATGGGTCTGATGAAGCAGGTTAATCCCACAGACACTCTGTAAATGTTTATTTTGACTGGAAGTCCTGTCATTCTGTGTATTTATGTGAAATAGAGAGATGTATGCTTTGCCTGAGGAGATATCTGCTCTCTTCAAAAAAGGCCATTGATGAATGTCTGTAAAAAGCTATCCTTTATCTGGTTTATGTTCTTCTAATGCTCCTCAATTGTTTTATATTAGGTTAAAATTTTTGAATGTTATAATAGAATTGCGGATAGTAGTGGTACTGGCAGTGTGAGATTCTCTCCATGTATGATTTACTGCAAGTTACATAGGGAAAATTCTACTGATAATATAGAAGTGAACAGTTTGTGTGAAAGATTGCGCCAATCTATTCATGCTGCCAAAACACTGGTGTGGGCCTCAGTAATTTCTCCTTTTGACTACTGTAACCCTATCCTCTAGCAGTTTTTCTCCTCTACTGACTCTTCTTTTTGTCCACAAACCTATTCAAAACACCTCTGTGGTATGCCTTCTTCCCCTTCTCCCAATCCTATGTGATTGATTTTGACTAGCTTATATTATTAAAAAAAATACAAAACTATTTGTAGTTTTCGTTTCAAACCACCTATTTTTTGATTTTTTGAAAAAGTTCTATCTAGCTGTCCTGACATACTTGCTTACACTTTTTTCCTTATCCCCACTTTTATCTACCATCATGTTATTTCCTTCAATCAGCCATTTTTGGGGTTTTTTCATATAATAATTACTGGCATTTATATAGTACTTCAATGTTTACAAAGCATTTATCCCATGTTATCTCAGTTTATCCTCAAAATAACCCAGGGAAATTGGTACTATTATTCTCCCCATTTTATAGATAAGAAAACTGAGGTCCAGAGAGAAAAATTAAGCAAGGAAGTTTCTGAGGAAGGAGTTGAACTCAAGCACTCCTGACTTGTAGCTCAGTGCTCTGTCTGCTATGCTACCTAAGAATTTGTTGCCCTTTGACTACTTTTCCTTCCACTAACAAGAATGTTTGAGTGTAGCTCATATTTTTGTTGGCTAACCTAATACTTCAAGGATCTTTCATTTGGTTGGGGAGCATATTCCCTCAACAGAGATGCAGTTTAGTTTATAATCTTTAAGAGTTGCTACTGGGGCAGAGCCAAGATGGTGACAAGAGTGAATCGTGTCTTAGGCACTCTCTCATAAAAACTATAAACTAAAGACTAACTAAATTTTTGAGATACAGAACCCACAGAGGGACCAAGTGAGGTAGTTCTCCTACTCAAGGTAACCTTGAAAAAAAAGCAGAAAGGCTCTCCTCCCTGGGGTTGGAGGGGCAGCCCACCAGAGGGGTGGCCCACCAGAGCTAAAGAACTTCAGCTTCCTGGAGGGAGCCCCAGGGCACTGGGAGCCAGGGCTTACAGCAGTGGGAGAGTTTCCTGACCTACGCCCTGGGGAGCACCGGGCACAAATTGGGGGAAGAGCATGGGGGGGGACCTCTGCCAGTGCGAGCTCATGAAGCCCAGCCCTCAGGGCACACAGCAGGCTGTGGGGCCAGTGCAGCGGAGTTCCAGGAAACAAGCAGGTAGAGCCTGTAAGCAGGAGCCCCCCCAGGGCATGAGCCCATTGAGTTGAGGGAGAGGAGTGAAGAGAGAGACTGCTGAGCTCTGCCCCTGGAACAGGACTTCAGGGCTCTGAGCACATTCAGATCCTGTTCACAGTATAGGCCCCCCCATAGAACAGCATGGGCCCCCTCCACTTCAGCCCCATGACAGAGGGGGGGCTCTTATGGTCATTCATAGACCAGGAGGGAGGACAGAGCCTCACACACTGAGACCCTTGTGGGAGTGTCCCAAAAGCTCAGGAAGCACCCCCAAACCAGGCTCAGGCTGGGAAAATGAGCAAGCAGAGAAACAAGAGGAACACCATTGAGAAATATTTTGCATATGAGCCCAAGAAGGATCAAAATACTCAGTCTGAAGACGAGGAAGCACAAGCTCCTGCATCTAAAGACTCCAAGAAAAACAGAAATTGGGCTCAGGCTATGACAGAACTCAAAAAAGACTTTGAAAATCAAATGAAGGAGTTAGAAGAAAAACTGGGCAAAGAAATGAGAGAGATGCAGGAAAAGCATGAAAATGAAGTCAGCAGCCTAGTCAAGGAAATCCAAAAAAATGCTGAAGAAAATATCATGCTAAAAACCAGCTTAGGTCAAATGGATAAAACAGTTCAAAAAGTTACTGAGAAGAATGCTTTAAAAAGCAAAATTGGCCAGATGGAAAAAGAGGTAAGAAAACTCTGAGGAGAACAAATACTTCAGATAAAGAATAGAACTCAGGGAGATTGATGAATTTACAAGAAACCAGGACTCAATACTTCAAAACCAAAAAAATGAAAAATTAGAAGAAAATGTGAAATATCTCATTGAAAAAACAACTGATATGGAAAAAAAAATACTTGGGAAAGATAATTTAAAAATTATTGGAATACCTGAAAGTCATGATCAGGAAAAGAGCCTTGACATCATTTTCAAAGAATTACTACAGGAAAATTGCCCTGATATTCTAGAAGCAGAGGGCAAAATAGAAATGGAGAGAATCCACTAATTCCCCCCCTGCCCGAGAAAGAGATCCCAAAATACCAACCCCTAGGAATATTATAGCCAAATTCCATAACTCCCAAGTCAAAGAGAAAATATTACAAGCAGTCAGAAGGATACAATTCAAATATTGTGGAGCTGCAGACAGGATCACACGGGACTTAGCAGCAACTAAATTGGAAGCTCATAGGGCTTGGAGTATAATATACCAGAAGGCAAAGAGCTTAGAATGCAGCCAAGAATCAACTACCCAACAAGGCTGAATGTCCTCTTCCAGGGAAAAAGATGGACTTTCAATGAACCAGGGGAATTTCAAATGTTCCTGTTGGAATGGCCAGAGCTGAATAGAAGGTTTGATCTTTAGATACAGGACTCAGGTGAAGCATGGAGATTGGAGGAGAGGGGGAAAATATGAGGGACTTGATAATGAACTGCATGTATTCCTGCATAGAAAATTGACATTGATAATACTCATATGAACCTTCTCCTTTAATAGAACAGGTAGAAGGAGCTTTTATAGTTGAAGCACAGGAGAAAGCTGAATATGAAGATAAAATATGGTGTAAAAATAGAGTCAATAGAAAAAAGGGAAATGTAACAGGAGAAAGAAAAAGGAGAGGGGGAATAGGCTAAGATATTTCATATAATAAGAATTTTCTTCATTACAATGAGCTATTGCAATGATATGGAAGGGGGGGGGAAGGCAAGGGGGAATGAGGGAAACTACACTCTCATCAGAGGTGGTTAGGAGAGGAAACAGCATATATACTCAATGGGGTATAGGCATTTGGAGTATGAAGGAGAGGGGGAGAACAGGGGGAAGGAGGGGATGTGAGTTATGGAGGAGAGGATGGTCCATTGGGGGAGAGTGGTCAGATATAACACATTTTCTTTTTTTTACTTCTTGCAAGGGGCTTGGATTGGATGGCCTGTCCAGGACCATAGGGCCTGGTGGATGCTGGGCCTAAGGGGTGGTATGGGGACTCAGGGCCTCTTGGCCCCAGACCTGGGGATTTGTCTGCTGTGCCACTCAGCTACCCTACAGCAGAGTCAGAGTGAAAGGAGAGAGAAAATATAGTACATGGTACTGGAGAAATAAGAAAGGAGGGAGTTGTGATCAGCAGTGGCAATGGTGGAAAAATATGGAAGTAACTATTGTGATGGACTTATCATAAAGAATGTCATCCACCTGTGACAGAGTCATTGGTGTTGGAAGAAAGACTCAAGCACATTTTTTATTATTATTATTTTGTGGGGGTGCAGGGCAAATGGGCCTGGGTGGCCTGCCGGGGGCCGCCTAGCAGGATGATGATCATTGGGTGTCTGAGGCCAGATTTGGACCCTGGTGCTCCTGGCTCAAGGGCCAGGGCTCTGTCCACCACCCAGCCACCCCTAATATTATTACTATTTTATTTTATTTTGGTCTTTTTTTTTCTTTTTTTGCTTTTTGCAAGGCAGTGGGGTTCGGGTGGCTTGCATGTCACACAGCTGGGTGATTGTTGGGTGTATGGGGCTGGATGTGGGCTCAGGTGCTCATGGATCCAGAGCTGGTGCTCCGTCCATTGTGCCACCTGGCCATACCTACAATTATTACTATTATTATTTTTTAAATTTTAATTTTTTTCTCTCTTCCCTTTATCACTCAAGCAAGTATTTATGGGGGGGTATTTCATTTACTCTTAAACAAAAAATATTTCATTAATGTATAAAAACATTATTTGTACAAAATGAGAATAAATACTAAATTTAAAAAAATGAGTTGTTACTGAGTTGAAAGGAATTCAAGTTCTAAAGTCAACTCTGGACTAAGCTAAGCTGATCCTCATATCACAGAACCACAGCTAATCACCAGGTTCCTGCTTGTTTACCTTTTTCATTTCAGTTCAACTCATCAGTTTGCATTCCATTGGACCTAGAGTCCCAGTTCCTAGATAAAGAACTGAGTGGAGGATTTTATAGGCCAGGTTATGAAATATAGGTTATATAGATTATAAAAAGAAACTTTATAAAGTCATTAACATGCATCCATTACCAGGCTATGTCAATGAAAGTAAAAATTTTCAAATATTGGCATTTGCTAAATAAATAGGGCAGGGTAGAAATAGAACAATCACTCCAGAGAGTCTTTGTTTCTTCTCCTTCCTTTTTGTTTCACTTCTTTCTCTTTTTCTACTTCCTTCCTCCTTCCTTCCTTCCTTCCTTCCTTCCTTCCTTCCTTTCTTCCTTCCTTCCTCACTTCTCCTTTCTTTCCTTCCTTCCTTCCTTCCTTCCTTCCTTCCTTCCTTCCTTCCTTCCTTCCTTCCTTCCTTCCTTCCTTCCTTCCTTCCTTCCTTCCTTCCTCTCTCCCTCCCTTCCTACCTCCCTTCTTTCCTCTCTCCCTCCTTCTCTCTCCCTCCCTCCTTCTCTCCTTTCTACCTTCCTTCCTCTCTCTTTCTCTCCTTCCTCCCTCCCTTCCTGCCTTCTCTTCTTCCTTCCTTTCTATCTTTCTTCTTTCTTCCTTCTCTTTCCTTCCTTCCTTCCTCTCTCCCTCTGTCTCTCCTTCTCTCCTCCCTCCCTCCTTCCCTTCCCTTCTTCCTCCCTTCCTTCCTTCCTTCCTTCCTTCCTTCCTTCCTTCCTTCCTTCCTTCCTTCCTTCCATCCTTCCTTCCTTCCTTCCTTCCTCCCTTTCTTCCTTTCTTTTCTTTCTTCCCTTGATGGAGCAATTGCGATTATTGAGAAACTTAGATGATTTTTAAAAAATGAAGGGAATGAATTTGTATTAAAACCCCTTTGGCTAGGTAGATATTTTCAACTAATTTACTCCCTGACTTTTTGTTCATTATTCATATTATATATGTTTTGGATATTAATTCAAAAATATTTCTTTAAGCATATATACATATATGTATATACTTCATATACATGCATATAATCCGCATATAGGTGTATACATACATATGCTATAACAAATTCACATATATAGTCTAAATATACATGTGTATATGTATGTATATTTGTGTATGTATACATTTTATACACACATATGCATATATTTAACTCAGTAACTTCTGTGTTCTAAGCTTTCTAGACCTTTAATTGTGGAACTCAATAGATTGAAAATGTGTCCTTTTGATGGAGATCTGTAACTTCACTTTCACTGACATCCTTGTGAGTTGCCTGGGAATGGTTAAGGTTAAGTGGTAAGAGGTTAAATAACATGGAAGTATTCATGCAAATATTGGGTTTCAGATTCAGAGTTTGAACCCAGATCTTCCCTACTTAGGACTAGCATTGCTATGTTGTCCCTTGGGTAAGTTACTGAAACAATTCTCAATATTCCATTTATAATCTTAACCTAAAAACTGGAGCTATCATTTGATGGATCTAATGGATAAAACTATAGTATAGTAGCCACTCTATTCTTACTGTTAATAGATTTCAATCTGAGAACTGTGTTGCACTGTTAGGTGATTCCAGGAGAGAAATAATGGGTCTTAGAAACTGTGCCATTGACCAAATCTTTGCCTTCTTCTTTGGTCATTGCTTTGTGCATGTGGCAACCATCATCAGTTTAAGGCATTTCCGTGCCCTCGGAAGAACTGCATTGTTGCTTCGAATCACAAACTTCAATTAGGCAAGGCATAAATCTGTCCTCAAAAGTTAGAGTATTATTTTGGTAAATTACACAAAAACTTACCAGAGATAAAATTCATTTCCCTATAGTGACATTTCACTTAACTGTGACTTCGTTACTATAAATTTTCAAAATATCTAAAGGAAGTGTAGTTACCATTTGAAGTTCTTTTCATTTCATACATTTCACATTAAAATTTATGGTTTTAAATAACCTTATAGTTAGGCGAATGAATCCATCAGCTTGCAAAAATTGTCTTATCAGTTTTTCTAACAACAATCACAGCTGTAGAGATAACACCATTGGTTATGAGTCCCATGAGTTTGATGAAGTTCTGCATTAATTTTGGCTGTATGATCAACTTACTTCTAGAATTGTTTGGTCTCAGGGACTAGAAAGCATCCCTAAGGCCATCTATCTAAAGCATTGAATTTGTGTATAAGATCCCTGACAAGTAGTTATCCTACTTTGCTTGAACATCTCCACTACTAGGGAATTAACCCTTATGACATAACTCATTCCACTTGGTGGGGGGGGGGGGCAGAATGAAGTTCTAAATTTGCCAGGCATTTGATTTCTTTTGAGTATGGGATAATTACTCATAGACTCATGTTTTATGTCTTCAACAAACCATTCTTGTTTTAGGAAACACTAGATTAATCCTGAATAAGCTCTTCTTCAAATGATGTATAAATTATTTGTAACCATTGATTAAGTATCCATATATGATTAAGTCCTTTGAGGAAAAACCAGTTCACCATTGTTCCTACAGGGGCAAATAAAAGTGCTTATATCATTTGCATGTGCTCCCTAAAATAATAGGAGAGCTCCCTCTACTGATTACTGGTAGAGCACAGAAGAAAATTTTCAGTATCTTGAGTCAAAAGCCCTGGGTTCAAATCTACTGGAGACCTATGTTTCAGTGGGATAAAAGATTTAGCCTTTCCACCTTTTAATTTCTCTCATAAATGAAGGAGGTTGGACTATATAATTTCTAAAGTCTTTTCCAGTTCTAATAATCAATCTATGAACCTATAAAGATTTTGGGCAGTAGGTGTTACTAATCTCAGAAACTTGTTCATTTCATGAATGCTTGGGCATAGACCAAGGAAAAAACTCAAAGGAGACATGTTTGACATTGGTTTCTGAAATACTTTTTAAAAATCAGCATTTGTCAGGTGGAAAGATTTTCATTTCTATGTTCTAACAGGTTATTATTATTCAAAGCAATGGAGAGTTAAAAGAGAAAGAGAAACTTTAATGATGGTGGTGTCTACATGTGGGGAATGATTAGGTGTTATTGTTTGTTTGCACCCAATGGATAACACCTCATGGTTTTGGGTTTATTTAACAGATTTAGATCAATTAGTTAACTGAATTCATTTTGTTTTCTGAAAATTAATTAATTCTTCATGACTTTACCAGGTTATAGGGCCAAAATCACATCCCACACAATTCTTGCAGAATTACGTAGGAGGTGAGTCTGTCTCACGCTGAATTGTCAAATGATTCCATGATGGAAAGAATGGAGCTTAGTAATGTGGCACTTGAAGGCTTGTTCAAGTTGTAAAATGCTGGAATCTATTTTTATTAAATCACTGAAACTCCCAACATAGTAAAAAAAAAGATTCATTTCAAATACATTTCGTACAATTGTTTTTAATGTGCATTTTTGAAGGGAGGGGGAACCCAGGAAATTTTCACAACTAAAAGTTATTTTCCTAAAGGAATAAAACAAATGAGGTAACTAATGAAACTCTATTGCTTCTAAAAGGCTTTTGCAGAAACAATCAAATTTTAACAATGTCATAAGAAAGACAAAATCTCCTAAATAATCTACAGATGGCATGACCATATTACTGGGGGTTCATTTGGGGTGGGGGAAATGGAAAAGTTCTATTACATCATCTTTCTTATTTTTATATGTGAACTTGATAAATAAAAAGGGAAAGGAGCAGAGTGATAAAACAGGAGATAGAAAGGAAGCCCTAATATCTTTTAAAAATTATACTAAGTAGAGAAACTGGCCTAAATACTAAGTATAACACTCCACACAGGAATCTTAAGAGGAGAGTGACCAATTCTTGCAAAGAAGGGCAAATATTAGCCATCATCCTTTTTCAGGATGTTTTTTTAAAAATTAACTATAGTTTTCTTCTGGGCTTTGACTTAACTTGCAGGATATTCCCTATAACCTTCCTAATGACATTTTATTTGAAGGTTCTCCTTAGCATTCTGGTACAGTTGAGAGTAAGTTCTACCCTCTGTGTAGGGCCTCTATATACAAAATAAGGAGGAGAGGGAGTTCTCTCTTCTCTGCCACTTGTCAAATCCTTTAGCTTCTCCGAGTTCCAGTTTCTTTAGTTGGTGATAAAATTGGTGATAAAATTCCTATACTACTTATTTCAAAATGTTGGGAGGTCCAAATGAAATAATAATTACAATTGCGAAAAAGCAATTGTAAACTGTATAGTAATATGAAGAAACAAGGTAAAGACGTTTATATAGTTGAAGAGGATATATTTCCTCCCCACCTTATTTCTTCTACTTTATCGACCATTTCACTGGATTCAGTCCACTGAAAAGCATTTCTATCAAAATTAATGACAATATGTTTTAGTTATTTGTGTAAACTCTCATTTTTCAGGTTTTTCTCTTTTTTTATCTTGGGATATTAAAAACTCTTATTAGCTACCCATTTGGGATGATCAATGATAAGAGGCTAGTTGATATCAACAAGGATATTGTTTCAGAATCCACTTATCTGATGCTTACAAAGTTTATGTTGGTTAGCAGTCTAAAAGTTATATTTTTATTTTTATCCTTTTTTGACACTAATGTGCCTTCATAATTTATATATTATTAATCTCTATGTATCATTTCATTATGTCCTAAAATTAGGACAATTATTATCAATTATTATAGTAGAGATATTGTGAGGACTAGTTCAATGGGTTTATAATTACCAGATTTTTAAATTTCCTCTATAGGGGAATGTCTATACCATCACAATTAGAACCACCATCATTGGACAAAGGAACCTAACTAATTGATTTAGATAGGAAAATTAGGAGTGCAATTTAAAGTGCTGTCAAAAGATTGGTCTAATGAATAAAACTTGGAAGAGGAGAATTGTAATCACTAGAATGACTGAGATCCAGACAAATCAATTATTCAGTTGAAGATAAAGTTTTGAGGAGCTAAATGGAGCACCAGATATGATTACAACATCATAGAGCTGTGGGAAGCATATAGAAATCACATCAATGACAATCAAGAATAGATTGAGGGCTTTAAATTTAGTCTTAAATCTTTCTCTTTTTGATCTCTCCAATGAAGTTATAACATTTGACATATTAAAGTCACTTATGTTTAATACTCTATGAAATTGTATGTTCCTTATCTTCTAGGTCTGTTATTATTATTATTATTATTATTATTATTATTATATTTTTGACAAAATTATAGAATATAGAGGAACTTAAAAGATACTTCCTAAATTGAATCAAACTCATATAATGATCAGTTGAATCAATTGGAGATATTTTTTGGAGAAAAGAAACTTTGGGGGGGCATAATCATTGTCACTCTTTCTCTTCTCTTCCTTTCCCTTCCCTTCTCATCTTTTTCTTTTCTTGCTCTCCCTTCTCTTTCTTTCCCTTCCCTTTCCTGCTCTTCCCTTCCATCCTCTTTCTTTCCCTTCCCTGGAAGAGCTGTCATGAAGAGGAGCAATGAGTAGAAATGACAAAGAGGCAGATTTTGATTTGGTATAAGAAAAAAATTACTATTTTCAGAATAATCCTAGAGTAGAAATGGTTGCCTCAGTAATTTCCCTTCACTGGAGGTCTTTAAACTAAAACTGGATGATTATTTATTGAGATATTGCACAATAACGATAACAAAGTTAGAAGGAATCTGAGAGGTCAACTAGTCTATCCCTTATTAGAACCAAAAAAAAAATCTTTTTACAAAATACTTAGAGATCTATCATAAGGTCTTTTTCAGTGTTTGCCTCAGTTTCTTAATCACAAAATGAGGATAATGATAGCATCTATCACTCTGAATTATTGTAAGGATCAAAAGAGATAAAATTTGTAAAGTATGTAGCACAATGCCTGGCAAAAGTGTTTCAATAAAGATTGTTGTTGATGTTATTATTGTTGTTATATGATGTAGAATGAGCCTATTCTTTGAGGAATATCCAGAAATATGCTAGTAAATAATTAACAACTGGTTCTACTGACAAAGTTTAATTTGTACTGTTAACATTTTTTCTATCACTTTCTTGAGTCTAGACAATCCAGTCCTCATTTTGTTGATTTTCATGGTGTAAGTGCTCATACATAAGTTTTAACAACTTTCTCTCATGAACTCTCAAGAGCCATTTAAGACTCTACCATACTGTTGGATATCTGTTAAGTTTATTAAAATTTTCCTTACATCAAGTTAAAGGTCAAAGGTCCAATTGCATGGGAATTAGATGTGATCAAGACATTACTTTGTTCTTTTTTTTTTTATTTTAACTAGTCCATATGGTGGTTTTATTGAAGATGAAGCAATCTTCTTGTACTCCAAGGTATTGATAAGATCCTTTGGTTGTATGCCAAGGAAACTCAACTATTTGAGTTAAAAATCATAATCATTTTATTATAGAAACATACTTAAAGGAAAGGCACATAACTGCTATGGGATCTCGTGCTGTATTTAAGATAAAGCACATTTTAGAACCTGGATATTTCATTGTCTTAATAATTATCTGGGAGACTTCCTCAATAATATAGAGGCATTTTGAGATTCCTGATTAATCTATTTGAATTATACACATTAGTCATAGTTATACAAAAATGGATCATGGATTTAGAGCTGAAAGGTAACTTAGAGGTGATCTTGTATTAGATAGAGACTCAAAGAAGTTAAATGATTTGACTAAGGTAATTTATTAGTAAATAGTAGTCAGAATTTGAATTTAGGACCTCTGACTATATCTGGCACTCTTTTTACTGCTCCATGTTGCCTCTGTAGAGTTGGATGAAAAATTGCATTAAAATGTCCTGTCTAAAAATATTTTTTCTTTTTTAATGAAAAATATATATTGTTTTTGAAATTCTTAAGAGATAAAGGAGAAATGTGTAAAATCAATGGTTATCAATGAACATCTTTTTTTTTAGGTTTTTGCAAGGCAAATGGGGTTAGGTGGCTTGCCCAAGGCCACACAGCTAGGTAATTATTAAATGTCTGAGACTGGATTTTAAACTCAGCTACTCCTGATTCCAGGGTTGGTGCTTTATCCACTGTACCACCCAGCCACCCCGAACATCTACTTTTGAAAAGAAAAATAATATTTTTGAGTGTTATATAGGAATTATATACACATATAGGATATGTTGTTTATGTAAAATGAAGGGATATGAAATTATGTAAATTATTAAATTCATGTTTTCTTTCTTTTCATTTATTAATTTCCCTACTTTTACCAACTTTTGATTTATTACCCTGTCCAGATAGTTAAGTGGTATAAGTTAACTAGTTGGCACAGTACCAGACCTAATGCTAAGAAGATACAATTTCCAGAGTTCAAATGTGGTCTCAGACCCTTATTAGTTATGACCTTGTGCAAGACACATAACTCTATTTGCCTCAGTTTTCTCATCTGTAAAATGAGGTGGAGAAGGAAATGGCAAATCACAAAGGGTCATTTATGATTTGAAAAAATGACTGAATAAGTTTGGTTCAAAAGCCTTTCTCCCCAACCTAAGAAACATTATTGTGACATTTTTTTCTAAGAAATTTAGTTTACTTTGTTCTTTCCTTATTTATCACCTCCTCATTGTATATTCTAAATCTGTAATCTAATTTATGAACTATGCCTCTTTTATTCCTTCTTTATTCTTCATGTTCTCCATTAGAGCAGAGCTTCTGAAATTTGATTTCCCTCTTCTAATTCTACTATATATCTATCTGTGAATGTGTAGATATGATGATATCCTTCATATTTTCTGCTGAGATTCACTCTTAGAAATATCTTTTTTTGGACTATTTTTGAAAATTCTCTCTTCTCTCTGTCTCTGTCTCTGTCTCTGTCTCTCTCTCTCTGTCTCTCTCTCTCTCTCTCTCTCTCTCTCTCTCTCGCTCTCATTCTCTGTCTTTGAGTGAGGTATTTTAATTCATTTCCTTTAATTGCCTGTATTTCTTTATTGTTCTCTGACCAATCTTTGTATTTTTTATTTCTAATTCCTTTAAGATCTCTGAACTTTTCTATCAGCTTTTCTACTTAATTTTTGACTCAGGCTTTCTCTCTTGGACCTTTGGATTTTCAGCATTTTCCTTGTAATACTATTTGCTTTTCTTTGACTTGCTACCTTACTTTTTGATTTCTTCCTCTTCCATCATTGGTCAGATATCTCTGAGGTTGTTTGAACTTAGTCTCCTTTCATGGAGACAGGGAGTATCCCCATTGAAGTTCTTGCTTAGAATAAACTTTAGAAGACTGGCCCTATTTGGATTTTTAACCCCATTTCTTAGGCATGAAAGAGCTTTCTTTTTTAGATAATTATGCTTCTTCTATCTTGGACTCTTCCTTCTGCTACTCATTCTATGTCTCTTCATGTGACAGGATTCAGTGTCTACCCTTCTTTGGGTGGTAGTAGTTTCTTACTGCATCACACCATAGGGGGAGTGGGGAGGGACCTCCAATGTGTGACAATTAAGTTGAGAAACTCCCAAGTAAGATAATTCCTTTCATCAATGTAGGTCAGCACCTTATTTGCAAGTGAATCTAAGAAAGTCACTTAGAACACAGTGGTTATAGCCTTTCCCAGGGTCATGGTTCTTGATTTCAAGGTCAGTTTGCTATAACCTTCTATACCATATTGCCTCTCAAATGCAAAATATATTTTTTTCAGAGAGAAAGGCATAAGAAGTTGGGAAGGTTATCAGGAAATGCCACATTAAGTAATCTTTCTCAGTTATTGAATTTTTTCTCATAGTTTTCTTTGCATCTTTCCTATTTGTTGACTTTATTATAATAGTTCAATATGTTTTCTGGATGTGGGTTTTCATGCCTATAGAGAAAACAACATTCCATCTCCCACCTGTATTATCTTTTTGTGTACAGCATTAACTTTTCAGTGGAACATCACATTTTTGATTTGTGTGGTATTCAAAATCTGCCTGATTCTTATCCAATATAACTTTCAGGCAGCCTCCTGGCACTGGTGCTTACAATCCCAATTGATGGCAGCTATTACTCTTGATGCATTACATGCCATTGATCTTCAAAATTTTGATTAATGACAGGGAAACCTGAAAAGTTCAGAGTTTGGCTATGGTTCAAATAAGCACCCGGAAGTTCAGATGCTTAATTCAAACTGTCTAAATCTCTTGGATAGGGAGATGTAGGTAACTAAAACAAATTCGGAAATCTCCTGGAGATAGATTCTCTCACAGACATTTCTCGTATCTCCTGTTTCTTCTTGAGACCATGGGCCACAGGCACTATCAAATAATTATTGCCTCTCCCATTATTTTGGCTCCTTTCCTTCTGGCTAGTGCCTAGGTTTCTGATTTTGACATACAGGTAGCAAATCACACTGGGGTAAGTTCAGAATGAAACTTTTTTTTTTTAATGTCAAATCATTTCCACCCACCATGCATGAGTTTTTGTCCACTTTTTACATAGGCCAATAGTCCAGTATGCACACAGCAAAGAATAGCTTTTACTTTCTGGCAAGTTGACTTTTTTTTTAAATCCACAAAAATTAGTCAATGTTGTATGAATATATAGGAATCACAAGCACAATGCAAGAGGTTGACAAATGACAGTGGAAGAAATTCCTTCAAAATGAGCAGTTAATTCATTTTGATTCTTAGCCTCAGAATTCAAGAAAGGAGCCCCAAGTAAGAAAGAAACAGTTAATCTGTGCATTCCAAAATTCAAAGGGAACAGAAGTTGTCAGATGATGGAGGATAGAGGTAGGAGAAAATTGGAGCATAGAATCCCAGAGTCAATGGTTCTACACTAAGAATACAAGGAAGGTCATCCTATTTCCAGACCCCCCCCCCCCACACAGTACCCAGAGAGCAAATCAAGAAATTTTCCATAAAAGTACCCCAAATCATTTAAGGTATTGAAAAAAACCATATTGAATAAAAAAGGTTTTGAAAGTTTAAATCCAGGTTTCAATACAGAAAGATCCAGCATTTAATATTTTTTGGGATTCTAATTATTTTGATAGTTTTTTAAATGAAAAAAAAATTGTCTGGCTCTAAATATAGTCCTGTTTTTCAGTTTTGGCATAATTTCCAGGAGTACATTGGAACCTAAAAGCCCAGACACTATCTATGAACCTCACAAGTCTGAATTGACTCTAAACTCATTTTCCCTTCATACTTCCATATATCTCCTTTGCAAGAAAAGTTCTTTTTGAAGCCAATAGAAAGATTTTTTTTTCTTTCACACTTGGAAGACATATGGAAGAATAAGGCCTAAGTCTCATTTCATTTTACATACTTCTTGGGAGTAGTAAAACTACATTATCAGGAAAACCAAGGAAAAGGAATTTTGCACTTTTAATAAATTAACAACTATCTTTTGAAGGGCATGTAAGGAGAGGGTCCATTAAGCAAGAGAACTTCAGTTAAGTATTTAAGATACTGATCTGTTACATCCCAGCCACTTCACAGACATATTATGTTTTTGATTATTTATACAACAAAACATTCCTCAGCCTTGGTTAATAGATTGAGAACTAGCAATGGCCTTTGGAGACATCTAATCCATCCATTTCATCTTAGAATTGAAGAAACTGTGGTACAGAGTAGTTCAGAAAGAATTTGAATTTGAAGTCAGATCCTCTAATTCCAAATGCAGGGCTCTTTTAACTGTAGTTGGGTAAGGAGTTTTGCCAATTCTTCACCCATTAATAAAGCAGAATGGTTCTGCAATCCCACAGAAGATCAATATCATTTTAAAAATTAAACATGTTTATATGATTTTATAATTTAATTTTAATTACTTAAAATTAATTTGAATGTTAAATTATAATATGAAGCTCTGATTTAGCTTTTTTATAAGCACATCATTTGTGACATTTTGTTTTTTATTGTGAAGGAATTTCTTCTATTATGTCCCCAGATTAAAATAATCACCTAAGTGATTTTTAAGAGTAAACTTCCAATAAAAGATTTTTAAAAATTATTTGTATTATAGGTAGCTAGATGGTATAGTGGATGGAAAAGACCTTCAATCAAGAAGATCTGAGTCTGAATGATGCCTCAGATATTGACTAGTTGTGGGATTCTGGTCAAACCATTTTAACCTCTCTGTCCTCAGGTGCCTCATTTGTTAAATGGAGATAACAGTGCAACTCTAAAGGTAGCTTTGAGTATCAATTCAGTAATTATATGTAAAGTGTTTTGAAAAACCTTAAAGTGCCATACATAAGCCACTGCTCCTCCTCCTCCTCCTCCTCCTCCAAGTTAAATCTATAGATGCCACTTTTCTCTATAGGATAGACATTTAGATTTCTTAGACTTTTCTGCCTCTTTTCCTCATGCTTCCACAGGATTTTCTTTGGTGGTATTTTAGTGTGTAATTGGACACTAGCTGAATGGGAAAGGTATTAAGCCTTTCCACATTTCTATCCAAGTATAGTATGAATAAGACCCCCAAAGCTAACATGTTTTCATATACCCCACTCCCATCTTTTTCTAATGAATTCTTAAGATCAATCAGTAGCACATAGGGAATTGTGCCCTGTTTTCACTCCTATAGAACTGTTGTCTTTCTTCATAACATGACCCTTAATGTGAACCGCATGATTAGTACTTGTAGGTCCATCAACAATAAACCTAGGATAGTCCCAAGGTGCTAGGGAAAAGCTTAATTTCTCTTGTACAGATGCGGGAATCTCTTTTCAGCCAATTACCCTTTGACATTGCCTTTCATGCTTGCTTTTCCAAATACTGCCCCTACAAATAGTGATGACTTCACCATGGGGACAAAAGCAAGGAAAGAAGGTATAGAGGAGAGCATGAGAAAAAGACCACAGTTGGAGATAATGTTGTTGATTTTTAGCCACATTTTTAATCTAAAACTAAACTCTCTCAGATAGGGACCCATCACAACTGTAAAATTCTTAAGACACTTCTTGGCAACATGGTTATCTCGAGATAGAAAACGACAATACCAACAACAACAACAACAACAACAACAACATTTTTTGTTTCTTCTACTTAAAAAAATTCTCTTATTGTGCTCAAATAACAAAGTCAGGAATAACTAGCTGAGAAAACTAGGAATTTTCAGCGAACATAAATGGCATTATTGTGGCCAAATAAATAATAGAATTCATGCATAATGCAGTATTATCCTATTATTACTGGCATAATTACTCTTTTTAAAACATTAATACATAGACCATTTTTGCATTAGATTGTCACTTTCTTCCCTAGCAAGTACAGACACACACACACACACACACACACACAAAGACAGATTAAAGTGGCATTCTTTTTGCAACAAAACATTTACATTAACATTTCCTCCAGAGTTATTCCTCCCCATATCCCCCACCCCATGGAAGGACTGAAGGAAAAATGTATTAAGGATCAACATTTTGCTCAGTGTTAAACTGTTATCTCTCAATGTAGAATCAGGTATGTTAATATTGTTCCAGAGATGTAACTAAATTAGGGCTAGTAAAATTTCTTTGCATGCCACCAAAATGTAAAGCTTGTGATAATTTAAAATTTACCTTCTTTGCCAATGAAGATACCATTACAATAACTAATTTCCTCTTTTTCTCAGTAGATTTTATCTTGATTCCTTATAATATTTTCACATGATTAATCACAGAGCTGATTTGAGATATAAAATTTAGACTACCAATTTGAAACCATTTTGTGCTGCTTGTCCTAGGCTCACTTTGCCACAGGTAACAAAATTGGTAGTTATACATTTCTTTAATACAGTTTCTTCAATATGATTCTTCAGTAAAATACTATTATAATTTATAAAACTTATGAAATTTTATAATATAGCAATGTTTGCAAATTGTTTAATGAAATCCCAAGATTATCTAAGTATATATTGAAAGGTAGAAGGCTCATGTAAACATTAATGGCTGGCAGTTTTTTGTTTTTTTCCCTGGGAAACTGAAAATTAATGGGGGGGGGGAAATCTAGTAAGTACACTTAACTTCGTTGATGACTCAGAATTGGTAAGGAGTAATAACCTTTGAACATACCACAATATGACACCAAATGTAAGGGCTTAAGATACTTTTCAAAATTTCAGTGGGAAATTATCTATCTGAAATCTTGGGGAGGCATAGGATAACTAAAGACTTTTGTTTGTGTGTGTGTGTGTGTGTGTGTGTGTGTGTGTGTGTGTGTGTGTGTGTGAGAGAGAGAGAGAGAGAGAGAGAGAGAGAGAGAGAGAAAATACTTCAGCTCAATGTGTAGTTAGCTTCCCATTTTGATTCTGAGTGTGACATGGATTTCAGTCTGAAATTTGGGGATTCAAGAGCTAGATGAAGTTTTAAAAAAAAAGAGTATGGAAAAGAAATGCCATGTTTTTCAAGGTAGTATCAATTTGAAACTGGAGCTCCAAAATTCAGTTTAGAGATGGTGATAGAAACCAGGAGTGAAGATCCAGAGAAGCTAGACACCTGGGCAGATGAAATAAGTTTTTTAGCCATTCAATCGTTACTCTAGGAAGTTTATTTCTCTTAACTCTCTAACGTTCTTTCCACCATTTTTATTATTTGTGGGTTAAACTTTCACTTGGTAGTAAATTCTCTCACAATAACAGCATATGTGATTTAGAAGGACCTCAGAGGCTATCTGAACTCACTCTTGCTTGAACAGAAATGGAATCTACAGTGAAACAAGCCTTTGTTTAAGGTCCTCTAATGATGGGGAACCTACTGTACCCTGAGACAGCTCATAGGACTTGGGGCTGACTTGAATTGGTTGTAATTTTTTCTTTGCTACAACATGAATCTTCTTCTCTACAAATATGAAACTTCTATAACCTACTCTTCTGAAGCTTGTTGACATCTGGGGTTGAGCTAAATACATCTGATTACTATCAAATAAGGTATATCCCTTCCTATATTTTCTCTTCTAAAGCTAACACTTGGAATTCCTTTAGTTGATCCAATAATGTGCTCTTTCCTAGATAATCACTGAGTCCTTTGTAAAATGTAGCGAGTAGAACAGAATACATCCTGTACACAATGCCTCTTTTAGCAAAGCCTAAGATTTTATTACTAATAGTTTTGGCAGTCATATCACACCATTCACTGACAGAGGTAACTAAATTTGGGTCTGCAGGCCAGGCTTTGGGGTCTGAAAGTCCTGAGTTCAAATTTTGCTTTGGGCACACTTAATAAGTGTGTGAGTGCAGGCAAGTTATTTAACTTCTGTCAGACTCAATTCCCTCTTCTCTAAAATGGGAGTAATCATAGTAGCTACTTCAGAGGTAAGCTATAAGGGTATAATGATGTAACATGGAAAGCACATTATAATATGAAAGCATATTATTTACAAGAACAGAGAGGGAGGAAATAAGAATTAAGTACTCAGTGTGTAATAGAAATTGTGCTAAGTGCTTTGCAAATATTGTCTCTTTTGAGTATCACAATTACCCTGGGAAGTTGGTGTATGAGATACTTTGTCAAATGCAGCATAACCTTTTGTCGGTTAGTCTAATAGCAGTCAAAAAAGGAAATTAAATTAGTCTTGCGTGACCTGACCTTGAGACAGCCATGTTGGCTCTTTATGATGCCTGCTTCCATTTCTAGAGGTTTCCTTTAATAATACATTCCAGAATATTTTATGTGCAAGGCCAAATTGATCTTGAGAATAAGATGCAAGGAAAAGAGAAAGAGAGGCAGGTGATAAATGAATAATAGGAGATGGTGGCAGGAATTAAGGGCTAAAATACTAAGGTTGAAAATACAAGAGAGATATGAAAACCAGAGTGGTTAAGATGTGAATTTGTCTGGTAGAAGATTAGAGAGCTGGAGGGATGGGAAGAAGCTGAGGGCCTAGTCATAGATTAGATTTTTGATAGCCTTGGCTAACTATTTAATAGCAAAAAAAAGTCCCATCAGGGTTTATGCTTATCACATCCTGTGTGTACAGGAAAAACTTTCCATTTCAAATGAATGAAGAAGAGAGGAGGGGATACATAGGGCTTCTCTGCCCTCTAGATCTAAAGGCACTGCTATTTTATTCACATTTTATTCACCCTTCAGGGCTTACCATTGAGGGCCACATATTTCCATATGTCCTGCCACTATAATTATATTCTAATAATTATATTTATATGTTTCACCTCTCCCTGTTAAAATGAGAATGTCCTGACAGTAAAGCCATCAACATTCCCAGTTTTTAGCATAGGGTTTAACACATGGTAAGTACCTATAGTAAGAAGTAGTCAGAGAGTTCTGAGTTCAGATTTAACCACAGATACTTAACTAGTTTTGTGACTGAATAATTCACTTCACCATTCTCTGCCTCAGTTGCATCATCTGAAAAGTGAGTGTAATTATAACAGGATTACTATGAAGACAAAAGACTATAATATTGGTGAAGTGCTTTGTAGCTTTATAAATATTATAAATATAACAATATGAATATTATTTTTAAAAATTGCTATTATTCCCTCTTTTAATACATTATTTCATTCATTCATTCAAACCAAGTAACCTAGAGAAATCTATTAAGCTTAAAGAGATTATTAGAAGAGAGTTTTGTATCATAAAGCTATGCTCCACAGCAGAGAAGTAAACAACTTTTGTGGATTCTACTTGGCAACACTTAGCATCTCTATAGTTCTGTTTCATGTCTGCTTTGAAAAAAAAAATTCAGCACACCATGATCTAGAGAAAAGATCCTTTTTAACCAAACACATCAAACATCCATCACTGATTTTTAATCTGCTTTTGTTATTGTAAAACTATGCAAAAAATGAAAGAGAATCACCCCTTGATTAATAGGTAGATCTAATTTGAAGTGGTCAGTAGATTGCCTAATCTCTCCATACAGTGAATTTTCATTAACTGTCTCTTTTAATTCTAGCTAAGAATTTGGTCCATGCTATGCATTCATTATATGAAATTAGTCACACCTACCCCCAGACAATGAATCTATTACATGTGATTTAGCATTAAGAGATTTGGGGACCTAAAATAGGACCTTGCATTGATTTACTGCCTGTAATCCTTGCTACATCCTTACATTCTTCCAATATCTTTCCCCCCTTTCTCTTAATATTAGGAAGTTTTCTCCTCCCCATCATCAGTTTGATAATGAACTATGCCCCGGAGTGATTTGCATAGGAAGTATCAAATTTAAACCTCAAACAAAACTGAGAGCTTGAGATATCACTTCTACTACCTGCCTATCAACGTGTTTGCCTTAACACAGGAAACATCCTTTTATCATGTTATTGACAGAATAAAGTGCTGTCCTGATACTTCCATTAGAAAAGAAAACAAAATTTTCCTACTATAATGCTCTATGTTGCTCCTCTTCTATGGTGCTTTACATAAGGCAGATCATAGGAAATCTAAACTAGATTTAGAGTAACAGCTAAAGGGGACCCCTGGAGGTCATCTAGACTATCCCTCTGCCTCTAGGCAGGCTTTATTCAAATCCTTCCAGCCTGATGCTTTTCTATACTAGTATTAAAAAATCGATGGAAAAGAGAAACTTCATGACTTTTCCAGGACTGTGTCTCCATCTTAGATAAGCCTCACCAGGCAACCCTGGGGGAATAAACAGTAATAGAATTGTTTTGGAGGAGTGACTCCTAGAAATATGAACAAATGACCTAATTGTTAATGAGAATCAAAGTGACTAGTACATTAGCCTTTCCAGCATAATTCTAGGAGGGTTAGAGCAGAGAAACATTATGCAATATTTCAGGTGCCCCCTATGCAGAAATTACTCTCTGGGAGTAATTTGCCCCTTCTCCTCCAAGTTTAACTCTTTCAGTCCACTGGAGTGCAATTCAGGACCTAGTTAAAAAATCTGCTTGATATATTTTCATTAACCTATCTATGAAAGTAATGATTATGTGGTGTTAAAAGGCATCTAAATTATTAGATATAAGTATCTCCCTTCTTCCTCTATGTTTTCTGTTCTATTAAAGAACTGAAATAGAAGAGTTTCTTTTCCTTAAAAAAATCCAATTATAAATGTTGATTTGAGAGACATTTGGTGATGTATTGCTTGTGCTAATTTAGGGGATTTTCTATAGCTCTAGTTTGGTCAGTTTTGTTATTCAAAAGTTTTATTTTTTCTTTTTGTTGCTGAGTTACTTTATTCCTGGAAAAAATCAAATAAAACATTTTAATCAAAAAGAAAGGGAAACAATATAAAAATACCATGTGGCTTCTGTACAAATAAAAGAAGGAAGAAAGAGAAGCATATTCATCAAAATAAAAGTCAATACTGAAATAAAATTGGCCCTTCCTGGTGTCTGTGCACTTCAAGATGGAAAGGGAAAAAAGAAAAAAAAAGAGTTTCATAGATGAACGTTTTATGAAATAAATGTATTTGAGAATATTAAAGGAATAACAAAAACTATTTGAAGGGTTAGGGAAAGAAAATAAATTTTATTCTTGTAATAGGTTCATATAATTTTTCAAGCCAGAACGGACTTTGGAAATCATGTAGTCCAGGGATTATTAACATTTTCTATTCCATGGAACCCTTTGGTAGATTGTCTCAGAATAATACTTTTAAATAGATAAAATACAACTTAGGAGAAAGAAAACTAATCATATTGAAATACAGATATCAAAATATTTTAAAATAAGTTCATGGAACCCAGACTAAGATCCCCTGAAATTTCTAGTCCAATCTCCCTATTTTAGGGACAAGAAAATCAAGGCCTAGGGAAGTTAAATGATTTGCCTGAGGTTATACAGTTAATTATTGGCAAACCCAGGCCTAGCATCCCAAGCTCCCCACTCCCATTTCAGCACTTATTTCACTATCTCCCCCCCCATTTTTGTTGTGGCATAGGGCCATATAGCATGACATTCTTTATTTAACCCTTTGGATCTTATAAATATTAGCTGAAATTTATGCAAATATAGTGAATGTGGATGTGAATTTCTAAATGATTGCAAGGACACTGACAATTCTATTCACTA
Source organism: Macrotis lagotis (assembly GCF_037893015.1). Taxonomy (NCBI): domain Eukaryota; kingdom Metazoa; phylum Chordata; class Mammalia; order Peramelemorphia; family Peramelidae; genus Macrotis; species Macrotis lagotis. The sequence goes on from NC_133666.1 coordinate 495,118,404, forward strand.
TATATATATGTGTGTGTGTGTGTATGTGTGTGTGTGTGAAAATTACATGTCCATGTTTATGTACACACACACACACACACACACACACGTGTGTGTGGGGTGTGTCTGTCACTCTCTTTGACCTTCAACAAATGTATAAGTAGTTAGATATAAATAATACAGAAAATGACATGTGAGTAATCCCCCAGTCAGAATAAGTTTGCACAAATATAAATTTGAGTACAGACTGAACTAGACTTAAAAGTAATTAGGAAATATTTAACAAAATAAATAAATATAGATAACATTATATTTTAACATTAAATCAATAATACGCTGTTCTCAGCGATTCTATATCTAGATTGGTGACCACAATTTCTTTTTGAGTTTGACACCAGTGATCTGGCTGACCTTTGAAGAATCTTCTGGCTCCCATATCTCCAATCCTGACCTCTGAAGGAGCTGTGTGGAGTAATGGGAAGAACTCTGAACTTTTAGTTAATTAACCTGGAATTATTAGTTAATTAGCCTGGAATTAAAGTTCAGTAAAATAACTGATGATGGTCAAATTATTTAACTTTCATAAGTCTCAGGTTCCAAATCTGTAAAATAAGAATGATTATTATTTTTGAACTGATTGACAGGTCATATACTCATAATCACATGAGGGTCAAACAGGACAAGTGATTTGATAATACAGAGTCAATGATTCAAGAGAAATGTATGCTATAGTATATATTTTTAGAGCAAATCCTGAAATAAAAATAAAAATAAAAAATAGTAAAAAAATGCTTTAGTCTGTGTTCCAACACCACCAACTCTGTCACAGGTGGATCACATTCTTTATGATAAGTCCATCACAAAAGATACTTCCATATTTTTCCACCATTGCCATTGCTGTTCGCACTCCCTCCATTCATACTTCCCCACTACCATATACTATATTCTCTCTCTCTCCTTTCATTCTGTCCCTCTTCTTAAATGTGCTGTACAGTGGCTGAGTGGCACAGAAGACTGATCACCAGCCCTAGGACCAAGTGGTCCTGAGCCCACATACCACCCCTAAAGGCCCAGTAACCACCTGGCCCTGTGGTCCCAGATAGGCCATCCAATCCCAGCCCCTTACAAGAAGTAAAAAAAGAAAATGTGTTATATCTGACCACTCTCCCCCACAGTCCATACTCTCTTCTGTTACTCACATACCCACCTTCCCCCTGTCCCCCTTCTGTCCTTCTTTGTCTATAACCCATTAATTATATATGCTGTTTCCTCTCTGAGCCACCTCTGATGAGAGTGAAGGTTCCCTCATTCTCCCTTGCCATCCCCTTCCATATCATTGCAATAGCTCATTGTAATAAAAAAACTCATTATATGAAATATCTTAGCCTATTCCACCTCTACTTTCTCTTATTCCCATTACAATTCCCTTTTAGCCATTGACTCCTTTTTTTACAATATATTATGTCTTCAAATTCAGCTTTCTCCTGTGCTTCATCTATAAAAGCTCCTTCTACCTGCTCTGCCAAATGAAGAGGCTCATATGATCATTATCAGCATCATTTTTCTATGCAGAAATACATGCAGTTCATCATCATCAAGGCCCTCATATTTTACCCTTCTCTTCCACTCTCTATGCTTCACCTGAGTCCTGTATTTAAAGATGAAACTTTCTTTTTCAGCTCTTATTATTTCAACAGGAACAATTGAAATTCCCCTGGTTCATTGAAAGTCCATCTTTTTCCCTGGAAGAGGATGTTCAATTTAGTTGGATAGTTGATTCTCAGTTGCATTCTGAGCTCTTTTGCCTTCTAGAATATTATATTCCAAGCTCATGAGCATTTAATGTACTTGTTGCTAAGTCCTGTGAGATCCTGACTGCAGTTCCATGATGTTTGAATTGTGTCCTTCTGGCTGCTTGTAATATTTTCTCTTTGACTTGGGAGTTCTGGGACTTGGCTATAATATTCCTGGGGGTTGTTTTTTTATCTCTTTCTAGGGGAGATCAAATTCTCTCAATTTCTATTTTGCCCTCTGGTTCTAGGATATCTGAGTAATTTTCCTGTAGGAATTCTTTAAAAATGAAGTCAAGTCTCTTTTCCTGATCATGACTTTCAGGTATCCCAACAATTTTAAAATTATTTTTCCAGAATCTGTTTTCCATATCAGTTGTTTTTTTTTCAATGAGTTGTTTCACATTTTCTTCTAATTTTTCATTCTTTTGATTTTGAAGTATTGTATCTTGACTTCGCGTCAAGTCAACAGCTTCCTTTAGCTGCATTCTACATCTGAAGGATTTGTTTTCCTCGAGGAAGTTTCTTATCTATTTTTCCATCTGGCCAAATCTGCTTTTGAAAGTATTCTTCTCCTCAATAACTTTTTGAATTGTTTTATCCATTTGACTTATGCTAGTTTTTAACATGTTATTTTCTTCAACATTTTTTTAAATTTCCTTGATTAAGCTGCTGACTTCTTTTTCATGTTTTTCCTGCATCTCTCTCATTTCTTTTTCCAATTTTTGTTCTATCTCCCTTATTTAATTTTCAAAATCTTTTTTTGAGCTCTGTCATCGCCTGAGCCCAACTTCTATATTTCTTCAAGTCTTTAGATGCAGAAGCTTAAACTTCTTCATCTTCAGATTGAGTATTTTGATCCTTCTTGGGATCATAGGCAATGTGTTTCTCAATGGTATTCCTCTTTTTTCTCTGTTTATTCATTTCCCTAGCCTGTGCCTGGTTTTGGGGTACTTCCTGAGCTTTTGAATATTTTTTGGATATCCCCCCACAAGAATCTCAGTGTGTGAAGCACTGTCTTCCCTCCTGTTCTGTGAATGACCACATGTGCACCCCTCTGCCATGGGGCTGAGATGGGGGGGGCTGCTGTTCTATGGGGGTGCCTAGACTGTGATCAGAATCTAAATGTGGTCAGAACCCCAGAGTCCTGTTCCAGGTACAAAGGACAGACCTCAGAATTCTCTCTTCACTCCCCTATCTTTGGTAGACTGAGCACTCAAGGCTCAGTTGACTGGGTCTCCTGCTTACTTGCTCTGCCTATTTCCATTTCCTGGATCTGGGCTGCTGGGTCCACCACTGTTTGCTGATTGCCCTGAGGGCTGGGCTTCATGTGCTCACTCTGGCAGTGGTTCTCCCCCACCCCGATCTTCCATGTTGTGCCCGATGCTTCCCCAGGTGTTGTTCAGGAAACTGCACCCACTGCCCAGCTACCCTGGGGCTGCCTCCTGGAGGTTGAAGCTCCTTCTCTCTGGTGGGCTGCCCCTCTAACCCCATGGAGTGGGGCCTTTACAATATTTTCCAGGTTACTTTGGTCTGGAGAATTGCCTCACTGGATCCCTCTGTGGGTTCTGTCTCTCAAAAATTTAGTTAGAG